>NW_028227399.1:165412-208899 GCF_978045245.1 Mus caroli | reverse complement strand
AAAAACGTGGAAAATTAAAAATTCACACTGAAGGACCTGGAATATGTCAAGAAAACCTGAAAAACTTGGAAATTAGAAAATCACACTGTAGGAACCTGAATATGATGGAAAAACCTGAAAATGGTGGAAAATGAGAATAATCACACTGTAGGACCCAGATTTGAAAAAAAAAATTGAAAAACGTCAAAAATGTGAATATAACACTCTAGGACCCAGAATATGCCGAGATACCCTGAAAAACGTGGAAAATTAAAAATACACGCTGTAGGACCCAGAATATGGCGAGAAACCCTGAAATATCAGAAAAGTAAAAAATCACACTGAAGGACCCCAATTATGGCGAGAAAACCTGAAAAAGGTTGAAAATGAGAAAATCACACTGTAGGACCCAGAATTACGAAAAAACTTGAAAAACGTGGAAAATGAGAAAATCACACTACAGGACCCAGAAATGCCGATAAACCCTGAAAAACGTGAAAATTAAAAATTCACACTGTTGGACACAGAATATGGCAAGAAATACTGAAAAAAGTGGAAAATTTAAAATTCACACTGAAGGTCCTGGAATATGTCAAGAAAAGCTGAAAAACGTGGAAATGAGAAAAATCACACTGTAGGACCCAGAATATGACGGAAAAACCTGAAAATCGTGGAAAATTAAAAATTAACACTAAAGAGTCAGGCATATGTCGAGAAAACCAGAAAAACGAGGAAAACTCAAAACTCACGCTGTAGGACACAGAATATGTCGAGAAACCCTGAAAAATTAGAAAATTTAAAACTCACACTGAAGAAACCCAAATATGGCGAGAGAACCTGAAAAATGTAGAAAATTAAAAATTCACACTGAAGGACCCAGAACATGGCAATAAAACCTGAAAAACGAGGAAAATACAAAACTCACTATGTAGGACCCAGAATATGGCAAGAAAAGCTGAAAAAGGAGGAAAACTCAAAACTCACACTGTAGAACCCAGAATATGGCGAGAAAACCTGAAAAAGGTGGAAAATGAGAATAATCACACTCTAAGACCAAGATTTGGAAAAAAAAAATTGAAAAATGTCAAAAATGAGAAAATCACACTGTAGGACCCAGAATATGCTGAGAAACCCTGAAAAACGTGGAAAATTAAAAATACACGCTGTAGGACCCAGAATATGGAGAGAAACCCTGAAAAATTAGAAAAGTAAAAAATCATACTGAAGGACCCCAACTATGGCGAGAAAACCTGAAATAGGTGGAAAATGAGAAAATCACACTGTAGAACCCAGAATTACGCAAAAACTTGAAAAACGTGGAAAATGAGAAAATCACACGGCAGGACCCAGAATATGCAGAGAAACCCTGAAAAACGTGAAAATTAAAAATTCACACTGTTGGACACAGAATATGGCGAGAAATACTAAAAAACGTGGAAAATTAAAATTACACGCTGTAGGACCCAGAATATGGCTAGAAACCCTGAAAACAGTAGAAAAATTCAAACTCACACTGAAGGACCGCTAATATGGCGAGAAATCATGAAAAAGGTGGAAAATGAGAAAATCACTCTGTAGAACCCAGAATTGGGAAAAAACCTGAAAAATGTCGTAATTGAGAAAAATCACACTGTAGGACCCAGAATATGACGAAAAACCCTGAAAAACATGGAAAATTAAAAATACACGCTGCAGGACACAGAATATGCGGAGAAACCCTGAATAACGTGAAAATTAAGGATTCACACTGTCGGACAAAGAATATGGCGAGAAACCATGAAAAAAGTGGAAAAATAAAAATTCACACTGTATTATGCAAAATATGGAAAGAAATACTGAAAAACGTGAAAATTAAAAATTCACACTGAAGGACCTGGAATATGGCATGAAAACCTGAAAAACGTGGAAATGAGAAAATCACACTGTAGGTCCCAGAATATGACGAAAAAACCTGAAAAAAGTAGAAAATTAAAAATTCACACTGAAGGAAACAGAATATGTAGAGATAACCTGAAAAACGAGGAAAATTAAAAATTCACACTGAGGGACCCAGAATATGGGGAGAAAACCTGAAAAAATTAGAAAATTAAAAATTCACACTGAAGGACCCCGAATATGGCCAGAAAAACTGAAAAAGTTGGAAAATGACAATAATCACACTGTAGGACCCAGAATTGCGAAAAAACTTGAAAAGCTTCGAAAATGAGAATATCACACTGTAGGACCCATAATGTGCCGAGAAACCCTGAAAACGTGGTAAATTAAAAATACATGGTGTAGGACCCAGAATATGGCAAGAAACCTTGAAAAAAGTAGAAAATTAAAATCTCAGAGTGAAGTACCCCAAGAATTTCGAAAAAACTTGAAAATCGTGGAAAATGAGAAAATCACACTGCTGGACCCATAATATGCCGATAAACCCTGAAAAACGTGAAAATTAAAAATTCACATTGTCGGACACAGAATATGGCAAGAATCATGAAAAAAGTGGAAAATTAAAAATTCACACTGTATTACCCAGTATATGGCGAGAAATATTGAAAACGTGGAAAATTAAAAAATCACCCTGAAGTACCCCTTATATGGCAAGAAAACCTGAAAATCAAGGAAAATTCAAAACTCACACTAAAGGACCCAGAATATGGCGAGAAATCCTAAAAAAAAAGATGGAAAATGAGAATAATCACACTATAGAATCCAGATTTGGAAAGAAAAATTGAAAAACGTCGAAAATGAGAAAATCACACTGTAGGACCCAGAATATGCCGAGAAACCCTGAAAACATGGAAAATTAAAAATACACGCTGTAGGACCCAGAATATGGCGAGAAACCCTGAAAAAAGTAGAAAATTACAAACTCACACTGAAGGACCCCAAATATGGCTAGAAAGCTGACAAATGTGGAAAATGAGAAAATCACACTGCAGGACCCAGAAAATGCCAAGAAACCCTGAAAAACGTGAACATTAAAAATTCACACTGTTGGACACAGAATATGGCGAGAAATACTGAAAAACGTGGAAAATTTAAAATTCACACTGAAGGTCCTGGAATATGTCAAGAAAAGCTGAAAAACGTGGAAATGAGAAAAATCACACTGTAGGACCCATAATATGATGGAAAAACCTGAAAAACGAGGAAAATTGAAAATTAACACTAAAGTGCCTGGCATATGGCGAGAAAACCTAAAAAACGAGGAAAACACAAAACTCACGCTGTAGGACACAGAATATGTCGAGAAACCCTGAAAAATTAGAAAATTAAAAACTCACACTGAAGAAACCCAAATATGGCGAGAGAACATGAAAAATGTAGAAAATTAAAAATAAACATGGCAATAAAACCTGAAAAACGAGGAAAAATCAAAACTCACACTGTAGAACCCAGAATATGGCGAGAAAACCTGAAAAAGGTGGAAAATGAGAATAATCACACTCTAAGACCGAGATTTGGAAAAAAAAAATTGACAAATGTTGAAAATGAGAAAATCACACTGTAGGACCAAGAATATGCTGAGAAACCCTGAAAAACGTGGAAAATTAAAAATACACGATCTAGGACACAGAATATGGAGAGAAACCCTGAAAAATTAGAAAAGTAAAAAATCATACTGAAGGACCCCAACTATGGCGAGAAAACCTGAAATAGGTGGAAAATGAGAAAATCACACTGTAGGACCCAGAATTACGCAAAAACTTGAAAAACGTGGAAAATGAGAAAATCACACGGCAGGTCCCAGAATATGCAGAGAAACCCTGAAAAACGTGAAAATCAAAAATTCACACTGTCAGACACAGAATATGGCGAGAAATACTGAAAAACGTGGAAAATTAAAAATACACGCTCTAGGACCCAGAATATGGCTAGAAATCCTGAAAAAAGTAGAAAATTACAAACTCACACTGAAGGACCCCAAATATGGCTAGAAAACCTGAAAAATGTGGAAAATTAGAAAATCACACTGCAGGACCCAGAATATGCCGAGAAACCCTGAAAAACGTGAAAATTAAAAATTCACACTATATTACCCAGAATATGGCGAGAAATACTGAAAAACTTTGAAAATTAAAAATTCACACTGAAGAAACTGCAATATGGCAAAAAAAAAAAAAAAACCTGGAAAACGTGTAAATGAGAAAATTACTCTGTAGGACACAGAATATGACCAAAAAACCTGAAAAACGTGCAATATTAAAAATTCACAATTAAGGACCCGGAGTATGCCAGAAAACCTGAAAAACGTAGAAAATTAAAAATTAAAAAACTCACACTGAAGGACCCCAAATATGGCGAGAAACCCTGAAAAAAGTAGAAAATTAAAAATTCACACTGAAGAAACTGCAATATGGCAAAAAAAAAAACCCTGGAAAACGTGGAAATGAGAAAATTACACTGTAGGACACAGAATATGAAGAAAAAACCTGAAAAACGTGCAATATTAAAAATCACAATTAAGGACCCGGAGTATGCCAGAAAACCTGAAAAACGTGGAAAATTAAAAATTCACAGAGAAGGACCTGGAATATGGTGAGAAAAACTGAAAAATTAGAAAATAAAAAACTCACACTAAAGGACCCCAAATATGGCGAGAAAACCTGAAAAAAGTGGAAAATGAGAAAATCACACAGCAGTACCCAGAATATGCAGAGAAACCCTGAAAAACGTGAAAATTAAAAATTCACACTGTTGGACACAGAATATGGCGAGAAATACTGAAAAACGTGGAAAATTAAAAATACACGCTGTAGGACCCAGAATATGGCTAGAAACCCTGAAAAAAGTAGAAAATTACAAACTCACACTGAAGACCCCTAATATGTCAAGAAATCCTGAAAAAGGTGGAAAATTAGAAAATCTCTCTGTAGGACCCAGAATTGGGAAAAAACCTGAAAAATGTCGTAAATGAGAAAAATCACACTGTAGGACCCAGAATATGACAAAAAACCCTGAAAAACGTGGAAAATTAAAAATACACGCTGTAGGACAGAGAATATGCCAAGAAACCCTGAATAACGTGAAAATTAACGATTCACACTGTCAGTCAAAGAATATGGCAAGAAACCATGAAAAAAGTGGAAAATTAAAAATTCACACTGTATTACGCAAAATATGGAAATAATACTGAAAAACGTGAAAATTAAAAATTCACACTGAAGGACCTGGAATATGGCAAGAAAACCTGAAAAACGTGGAAATGAGAAAATCACACTGTAGGTCCCAGAATATGACGAAAAATCCTGAAAAAAGTAGAAAAGTAAAAATTCACACTGAAGGACCCAGAATATGTAGAGATAACCTGAAAAACAAGGAAAATTAAAAACTCACACTGAGGGACCCAGAATATGGCAAGAAAACCTGAAAAAAGTAGAAAATTAAAAATTCACACTGAAGGACCCCGAATATGGCCAGATAAACTGGAAAATGAAAAGGTGGAAAATGAAAATAATCACACTGTAGAACCCAGAATTGAGAAAAAACTTGAAAAGCATCGAAAATGAGAAAATCACACTGTAGGACCCATAATGTGCCGAGAAACCCTGAAAATGTGGTAAATTAAAAATACATGGTGTAAGACCCAGAATATGGCGAGAAACCCTGAAAAAGTAGAAAATTAAAAACTCACAGTGAAGTACCCCAAGAATTGCGAAAAAACTTGAAAATTGTGGAAAATGAGAAAATCACACTGCTGGACCCAGAATATGCAGATAAACCGTGAAAAACGTGAAAATTAAAAATCCACACTGTCGGACACAGAATATGGCAAGAATCATGAAAAAAGTTGAAAATTAAAAATTCACGCTGAAGGACCCCTCATATGGCAAGAAAACCTGAAAAACAAGGAAAATTCAAAACTCACACTATAGGACAGAGAATATGGCGAGAAATCCTGAAAAAGATGGAAAATGAGAATAATCACACTATAGAACCCAAATTTGGAAAAAAAAAAATTGAAAAACGTCGAAAATGAGAAAATCACACTGTAGGACCCAGAATATGCCTAGAAACCCTGAAAACGTGGAAAATTAAAAATATACGCTGTAGAACCCAGAATATGTCGAGAAACACTGAAAAATTAGAAAAGTAAAAAATCACACGGAAGGACCCCAAATATGGCGAGAAACCCTGAAAAAAGTAGAAAATTAAAATCTCACAGTGAAGTACCCCAAGAATTGCGAAAAAACTTGAAAATCGTGGAAAATGAGAAAATCACACTGCTGGACCCAGAATATGCCGATAAACCCTGAAAAACGTGAAAATTAAAAATTTACATTGTCGGACACATAATATGGCAAGAATCATGAAAAAAGTGGAAAATTAAAAATTCACACTCTATTACCCACTATATGGCGAGAAATATTGAAAACGTGGAAAATTAAAAAATCACACTGAAGTACCCCTTATATGGCAAGAAAACCTGAAAAAGAAGGAAAATTCAAAACTCACACTAAAGGACCCAGAATATGGCGAGGAATCCTAAAAAAAAAGATGGAAAATGAGAATAATCACACTATAGAATCCAGATTTGGAAAAAAAAAATTGAAAAACGTCGAAAATGAGAATATCACACTGTAGGAACCAGAATATGCCAAGAAACCCTGAAAACATGGAAAATTAAAAATACACGCTGTAGGTCCCAGAATATGGCGAGAAACCCTGAAAAAAGTAGAAAATTACAAACTCACACTGAAGGACCCCAAATATGGCTAGAAAACCTGAAAAATGTGGAAAATGAGAAAATCACACTGCAGGACTCAGAAAATGCCAAGAAACCCTGAAAAACATGAAAATTAAAAATTCACACTGTTGGACACAGAATATGGCGAGAAATACTGAAAAACATGGAAAATTTAAAATTCACACCGAAGGTCCTGGAATATGTCAAGAAAAGCTGAAAAACGTGGAAATGAGAAAAATCACACTGTAGGACCCATAATATGATGGAAAAACCTGAAAAACGAGGAAAATTAAAAATTAACACTAAAGTGCCTGGCATATGGCGAGAAAACCTAAAAAATGAGGAAAACTCAAAACTCACGCTGTAGGACACAGAATATGTCGAGAAACCCTGAAAAATTAGAAAATTAAAAACTCACACTGAAGAAACCCAAATATGGCGAGAGAACATGAAAAATGTAGAAAATTAAAAATTCACACTGAAGGACCCAGAACATGGCAATAAAACCTGAAAAACGAGGAAAAATCAAAACTCACTATGTAGGACCCAGAATATGGCAAGAAAACCTGAAAAAGGAGGAAAACTCAAAACTCACACTATAGAACCCAGAATATGGTGAGAAAACCTGAAAAAGGTGGAAAATGAGAATAATCACACTCTAGGACCGAGATTTGGAAAAAAAAAATTGACAAACGTTGAAAATGAGAAAATCACACTGTAGGACCAAGAATATGCTGAGAAACCCTGAAAAACGTGGAAAATTAAAAATACATGCTGTAGGACCCAGAATATGGAGAGAAACTCTGAAAAATTAGAAAAGTAAAAAATCATACTGAAGGACCCCAACTATGGCGAGAAAACCTGAAATAGGTGGAAAATGAGAAAATCACACTGTAGGACCCAGAATTACGCAAAAACTTGAAAAACGTGGAAAATGAGAAAATCACACGGCAGGACCCAGAATATGCAGAGAAACCCTGAAAAACGTGAAAATTAAAAATTCACACTGAAGAAACTGCAATATGGCAAAAAAAACATGGAAAACGTGTAAATGAGAAAATTACTCTGTAGGACACAGAATATGACCCAAAAACCTGAAAAACGTGCAATATTAAAAATTCACAATTAAGGACCCAGAGTATGCCAGAAAACCTGAAAAACGTGGAAAATTAAAAATTCACAGTGAAGGACCTGGAATATGGTGAGAAAAACTGAAAAATTAGAAAATAATATACTCACACTGAAGGACCCCAAATATGGCGAGAAAACATGAAAAAAGTAGAAAATTAAAAATTCACACTGAAGGACCCAGAATATGGCAATAAAACCTGAAAAACGAGGAAAATTAAAAACAAACACTGAAGGTCCCAGAATATGGTGAGAAAACATAAAAAAAGTAGAAAATTAAAAATTCACACTGAAGGACCCCGAATATGGTGAGAAAACCTGAAATGTGGAAAATGAGAAAATCGCACTGTATGCTGACAAACCCTGAAAAACGTGAAAATTAAAAATTCACACTGTATTACCCAGAATATGGTATGAAATACTGAAAAACCTGAAAAATTATAAATTCACAATGAAGGTCCTGGAATATGGCAAGAAAACCTGAAAAACGTGGAAGTGAGAAAATTACACAGTAGGACCCATAATATGACGAAAAAAATTGAAAAACGTGGAAAATTAAAAATTCACACTGAAGGACCCCAAATATGGCAAGAAAACCTGAAAAACGAGGCAAATTAAAAACCTGAAAAAGGTTGAAAATGAGAAAATCACACTGTGGGACCCAGAATATGGCGAGAAACCCTGAAAAAGTAGAAATTAAAAAACTCACACTGAAAGACCACGAATATGGCGAGAAAACCTGAAAAACGTGGAAATGAGAAAATCACACTGTAGAACCAGAATATGACGAAGAAACCTGAAAAACGTGGAAAATTAAAAATTCACACTGAATGACCCGGATATAGAGAGCAAAACTGAAAAACGAGGAAAAATAAAATCGCACACTGAAGGACCCAGAATATGACCAAAAAACCTGAAAAACCTGGAAAATTAAATATTCACACTGTAGGACCCAGAATATGGTGAGAAACACTGAAAAATATTGAAAATTAAAAATTCACACTATAGGACCAGAATATGGCAAGAAACCTTGAAAAACGTGGAAAATTAAAAATTCACACTGTATTACCCAGAATATGGCTAGAAATACTGAAAAACGTGGAAAATTAAAAATTCACACTGAAGGACCTGGAATATGGTAGGAAAATCTGAAAAACGTGGAAATGAGAAAATCACACTGTAGGACCAAGGATATGACAAAAAAAAAAAAAAAAAAAAAACCTGAAAAACGTGGAAAATTAAAAATTCACAATGAAGGACTCCGACTATGGCAAGAAAACCTGAAAAAGGTTGAAAATGAGAATAATCACACTTTAGGACCCAGAAATGCTAAAAAAAAAAACTTGAAAATCTTCGAAAATGAGAAAATCACACTCTAGGACCCAGAATATGCCGAGAAACCCTGAAATAAGTACAAAAATAAAAACTCTCACTGAAGGACCTGGAATATGTCGAGAAAACCTGAAAAAGGTGGAAAATGAGAAAATTACATGGTAAGACCCAGAAATGTGAAAAAACTCGGAAAAAGTGGAAAATGTGAAAATCACACTGTAGGACCCAGAATGTGCCTAGAAACACTGAAAAACATGAAAAATTAAAAATACACGCATTAGGACCCAGAATATGTTGAGAAACCCTGAAAAATTAGAAAATTAAAAACCCACACTGAAGGATCCCGAATATGATGAAAAAACCTGAAAAACGTGGAAATGAGAAAATCACACTGTAGGACCGAGAATATGACGAAAAAACTTGAAAAAAGTAGAAAATTAAAAATTCACACTGAAGGACCCCGAATATGGGGAGAAAACCTGAAAAAGGTGGAAAATGAGAATAATCACACTGTAGGATCAAGAATTGAGAAAAAACATGAAAAAAGTCAAAAATGGGAAAATCACACTGTAGGATCAAGAATATGCGGAGAGCTCTTCCGATCAGAGGAGCGCCGGAGCAGCTGAGGCGCAGGGTCGACTGACACTCGCCAGCTACCCACAACACCCGCCACAGGATCTTAAGACTTCTGGTGAGTGGAGCACAGCTTCTGCTCCAATCCAAGTGCTCGGGACCGGAGACTGCATTAGTTAGGGAAGCAGAAACCGGCCTGAGTTGGGCCACAGGCCTCATCCGGCCGGATCAGCGCCGGGGTAGCAGGAGCGCAGGGTTGCCTGACACCCGCCAGCTACCCACGACCCCCGCCGCAGGATTTTGGGACTGCTGGTGAGTGGAACACAGCTTCTGCTCCAGTCCAATCACGCGGGACCTGAGACTGCTCTGGTTGGGGAGAGAGAAATCCGGCCTACATAGGGCCACAACCCTCTTCTGGTCAGAAAAGCACCGGGGCAGCTGGGGCGCAGGGTCGGCTGACACTCGACAGCTACCCACAACACCCGCCACAGGATCTTAAGACTTCTGGTGAGTGGAGCACAGCTTCTGCTCCAATCCAATTGTGCGGGACCTGAGACTGCATTAGTTAGGGAAGCAAAAACCGGCCTGAGTAGGGCCACAGACCTCATCCGGCCGGATCAGCGCCGGGGTAGCGGGAGAGAAGGGTTGCCTGACACCCGCCAGCTACCCACGACCCCCGCCGCAGGATTTTGGGACTGCTGGTGAGTGGAACACAGCTTCTGCTCCAATCTTTAAACAGTGACAACGATAACAACTAACCCCAGAGATTACTAGATGGCGAAAGGTAAACGTAATAATCTTACTAACAGAAACCAAGACCACTCACCATCATCAGAACCCAGCACCCCCACTTCGCCCAGTCCAGGGCACCCCAACACACCGGAAAAGCTAGACACGGATTTAAAAGCATATCTCCTGATGATGATAGAGGACTTCAAGAAGGACTTTAATAACACACTTAAAGAAATGCAGGAGAACACTGCTAAACAGGCAGAAGACAATAAAGAGGAAGCACAAAAATCCCTTAAAGAATTGCAGGAGACCACTGCTAAAGAGTTACAAATCCTTAAAGAAAAACAGGATAACATAATCAAACAGGTAGAAGTCCTTACAGAAAAACAGGAAAACACATCCAAACAGATGATGGAAATGAACAAAACCATACTAGACCTAAAAAGGGAAGTAGACACAATAAAGAAAACCCAAAATGAGGCAACACTGGAGATAGAAACCCTAGGAAAGAAATCTGGAACCATAGATACGAGCATCAGCAACAGAATACAAGAGATGGAAGAGAGAATCTCAGGTGCAGAAGATTCCATAGAGAACATCGGCACAACAATCAAGGAAAATGTAAAATGCAAAAAGATCCTAACTCAAAACATCCAAGAAATACAGGACGCAATGAGAAGACCAAACCTACGGATAATAGGAGTGGATGAGAATGAAGATTTTCAACTCAAAGGACCAGCAAACATCTTCAACAAAATTATAGAAGAAAACTTCCCAAATCTAAAGAAAGAGATGCCCATGAACATACAAGAAGCCTACAGAACTCCAAATAGACTGGACCAGAAAAGAAATACCTCCTGACACATTATAATCAGAACAACAAATGCTCTAAATAAAGATAGAATACTAAAAGCAGTAAGAGAAAAAGGCCAAGTAACATATAAAGGCAAGCCTATCAGAATTACACCAGATTTTTCACCAGAGACTATGAAAGCCAGAAGATCCTGGACGGATGTTATACAGACACTAAAAGAACACAAATACCAGCCCAGGCTACTATACCCAGCCAAACTCTCAATTAACATAGATGGAGAAACCAAAGTATTCCACGACAAAACCAAATTCACACATTATATCTCCACGAATCCAGCCCTTCAAAGGATAATAACAGAAAAAAACCAATACAAGGACAGGAACCACGCCCTAGAAACAACAAGAAGGTAATCCCTCAACAAACCTAAAAGAAGACAGCCACAAGAACAAAATGCCAACTTTAACAACAAAAATAACAGGAAACAACAATTACTTTTCCTTAATATCTCTTAATATCAATGGACTCAACTCCCCGATAAAAAGACATAGACTAACAAACTGGCTACACAAACAAGACCCAACATTTTGCGCTTACAGGAAACTCATCTCAGAGAAAAGGATAGACACTACCTCAGAATGAAAGGCTGGAAAACAATTTTCCAAGCAAATGGCATGAAGAAACAAGCTGGAGTAGCCGTTCTGATATCTGATAAGATTGACTTCCAACCCAAAGTCATTAAAAAAGACAGGGAGGGACACTTCATACTCATCAAAGGTAAAATCCTCCAAGAGGAACTATCAATCCTGAATATCTATGCTCCAAATACAAAGGCAGCCACATTCATTAAAGAAACTTTAGTAAATCTCAAAGCACACATTGCACCTCATACAATAATAGTGGGAGACTTCAACACACCACTTTCACCAATGGACAGATCATGGAAACAGAAACTAAACAGGGACACAGAGAAACTAAGAGAAATTATGAATCAAATGGATCTGGCAGATATCTACAGAACATTCTATCCTAAAACAAAAGGATATACCTTCTTCTCAGCACCTCATGGTACCTTCTCCAAAATTGACCACATAATTGGTCACAAAGCAGGCCTCAGCAGATACAAAAATATTGAAATTGTCCCATGCATCCTATCAGATCACCATGGACTAAGGCTGATCTTCAATAACAAAATAAATAATAGAAAGCCAACCTTCACGTGGAAACTGAACAACACTCTTCTCAATGATACCTTGGTCAAGGAAGGAATAAAGAAAGAAATTAAGGACTTTTTAGACTTCAATGAAAATGAAGCCACAACATACCCAAACTTATGGGACGCAATGAAAGCATTTCTAAGAGGAAAACTCATAGCTCTGAGTGCCTCCAAAAGGAAACTAGAGAGAGCACACATTAGCAGCTTGACAACACACCTAAAAGCACTAGAACAAAAGGAAGCAAATTCACCCAAGAGGAGTAGACGGCAGGAAATAATCAAACTCAGGGGTGAAATCAACCAAGTGGAAATAAGAAAAACTATTCAAAGAATCAACCAATCAAGGAGCTGGTTCTTTGAGAAAATCAACAAGATAGATAAACCCTTAGCCAGACTCACTAGAGGGCACAGGGAAAGCATCCTAATTAACAAAATCAGAAATGAAAAAGGAGACATAACAACAGATCCTGAAGACATCCAAAACACCATCAGATCCTTCTACCAAAGGCTATACTCAACAAAACTGGAGAACCTGGATGAAATGGAGAAGTTCCTAGACAGATACCAGGTACCAAAGTTGAATCAAGATCAGGTTAATGATCTAAACAGCCCTATATCCCCCAAAGAAATAGAAGCAGTCATTAATAGTCTCCCAACTAAAAAAAGCCCAGGACCAGATGCAGAGTTCTATCAGACCTTCAATGATCTTCATCCCAGTTCTTCACAAACTATTCCACAAAATAGAAACAGAAGGTACTCTACCCAACTCCTTCTATGAAGCCACAATTACTCTGATACCTAAACCACAAAAAGACCCAACAAAGATAGAAAACTTCAGACCAATATCCCTTATGAATATTGATGCAAAAATCCTCAATAAAGTTCTTGCTAACCGAATCCAAGAACACATCAAAACAATCATCCATCCTGACCAAGTAGGTTTCATCCCAGGGATGCAGGGATGGTTCAATATACGGAAATGCATCAACGTAATCCACTATATAAACAAACTCAAAGACAAAAACCACATGGTCATCTCGTTAGATGCGGAAAAAGCATTTGACAAGATCCAACACCCATTCATGATAAAAGTCTTGGAAAGATCAGGAATTCAAGGCCCATACCTAAACATGATAAAAGCAATCTACAGCAAACCAGTAGCCAATATCAAAGTAAATGGTGAGAAGCTTGAAGCAATCCCTCTAAAATCAGGGACTAGACAAGGCTGTCCACTTTCTCCATACCTATTCAACATAGTACTTGAAGTCCTAGCCAGAGCAATTCGACAACAAAAGGAGATCAAAGGGATACAAATTGGAAAAGATGAAGTCAAAATATCACTCTTTGCAGATGATATGATAGTATATATGTGACCCTAAAAATTCCACCAGAGAACTTCTAAGCCTGATAAACAGCTTCGGTGAAGTAGCTGGATATAAAATTAACTCAAACAAATCAATGGCCTTTCTCTACACAAAGAATGAACAGGCTGAGAAAGAAATTAGGGAAACAACACCCTTCTCAATAGTCACAAATAATATAAAATATCTTGGCGTGACTCTAACTAAGGAAGTGAAAGATCTGTATAATAAAAACTTCAAGTCTTTGAAGAAAGAGATTCTAGAAGATCTCAGAAGATGGAAAGATCTCCCATGCTCATGGATTGGCAGGATCAACATTGTAAAAATGGCTATCTTGCCAAAAGCAATCTACAGATTCAATGCATTCCCCATCAAAATTCCAAATCAATTCTTCAACGAATTAGAAAGTGCAATCTGCAAATTCATCTGGAACAACAAAAAACCTAGGATAGCAAAAACTCTTCTCAAGGATAAAAGAACCTCTGGTGGAATCACCATGCCGGACCTAAAGCTCTACTACAGAGCAATTGTGATAAAAACTGCATGGTACTGGTATAGTGACAGACAAATAGACCAATGGAATAGAATTGAAGACCCAGAAATGAACCCACACACCTACGGTCACTTGATCTTCGACAAGGGAGCTAAAAACATCCAGTGGAAGAAAGAAAGCATTTTCAACAAATGGTGCTGGCACAACTGGTTGTTAACATGTAGAAGAATGCGAATCAATCCATTCCTATCTCCTTGTACTAAGGTCAAGTCTAAGTGGATCAAGGAACTTCACATAAAACCAGAGACACTGAAACTTATAGAGGAGAAAGTGGGGAAAAGCCTTGAAGATATGGGCACAGGGGAAAAATTCCTGAATAGAACAGTAATGGCTTGTGCTGTAAGATCGAGAATTGACAAGTGGGACCTCATGAAACTACAAAGCTTCTGCAAGGCTAAAGACACCATCAATAAGACAAAAAAACCACCAACAGATTGGGAAAGGATCTTCACCTATCCTAAATCAGATAAGGGACTAATATCCAATATATATAAAGAACTCAAGAAGGTGGACTCCAGAAAGTCAAATAACCCCATTAAAAATGGGGCTCAGAACTGAACAAAGAATTCTCACCTGAGGAATACCGAATGGCAGAGAAACACCTGAAAAAATGTTCAACATCCTTAATCATCAGGGAAATGCAAATCAAAACAACCCTGAGATTCCACCTCACACCAGTCAGAATGGCTAAGATCAAAAATTCAGGTGACAGCAGATGCTGGCGAGGATGTGGAGAAAGAGGAACACTCCTCCATTGTTGGTGGGATTGCAAGCTTGTACAACCACTCTGGAAATCAGTCTGGCGGTTCCTCAGAAAATTGGACATAGTACTACCGGAGGATCCAGCAATACCTCTCCTGGGCATATATCCAGAAGATGTCCCAACCGGTAAAAAGGACACATGCTCCACTATGTTCATAGCAGCCCTATTTATAATAGCCAGAAGCTGGAAAGAACCCAGATGTCCCTCAACAGAGGAATGGATACAGAAATTATGGTACATTTACACAATGGAGTACTACTCAGCTATTAAAAAGAATGAATTTATGAAATTCCTAGCCAAATGGATGGACCTGGAGGGCATCATCTTGAGTGAAGTAACACAATCACAAAAGAACTCACACAATATGTATTCACTGATAAGTGGATATTAGCCCAAAACTTAGGATACCCAAGATATAAGATACAATTTGATAAACGCATGAAACTCAAGAAGAATGAAGACCAAAGTGTGGACACTGTGGACCTTCTTAGAATTGGGAACAAAACACCCAGGGAAGGAGTTACAGAGACAAAGTTCGTAGCTGTGATGAAAGGATGGCCCATTTAGAGACTGCCGTATCCAGGGATCCATCCCATAATCAGCTTCTAAAAGCTGACACCATTGCATACACTAGCAAGATTTTGCTGAAAGGACCCAAATATAGCTGTCTCTTGTGAGACGATGCCGGGGCCTAGCAAACACAGGAGTGGATGTTCACAGTCAGCTATTGGATGTATCACAGGGCTCCCAATGGAGAAGCTAGAGAAAGTACCCAAGGAGCTAAAGGGATCTGCAACCCTATTGTTGGAACAACATGATGTACTAACCAGAACCCCGGAGCTCTTGTCTCTAGCTGCATATGTATCGAAAGATGGCCTAGAAGCCAACAATGGAAAGAGAGGCCCATTGGACTTGCAAACTTTATATGTCCCAATATAGGGGAATGCCAGGGCCAAAGAATGGGAATGGATGGGTAGGGAAGTGGGGGGCGCTATGGGGGACTTTTGGGATAGCATTGGAAATGTAATTGAGGAAAATATGTAATAAAAATATTAAAAATCAAAAAAAAAGAATATGCCGAGAAACACTGAAAAACGTGGAAAATTATTAATACACGCTGTAGGACCCAGAATATGGTGAGAAACCCTGAAAAAAGTAGAAAATTAAAAACTCACACTGGAGGATCCCAAATATGGTAAGAAAAACTGAAAAGAGTAGAAAATTAAAAATTCACACTGAAGAACCCCGAATATGGCGAGAAAACCTGAAAAAGTAGAAAATTAAAAACTTACACTGTCAGACCCAGAATATGGCAAGAAACCCTGAAAAAAGTAGAAAATTAAAAAGTCACAGTGAAGGACCCCAAATATGGCGAGAAAACCTGAAAAAGGTGGAAAATGAGAAAATCACACTGTAGGACTCAGAATTATGAAAAAACTTGAAAAACGTGGAAAAAGAGAAAATCACACTGCAGGACACAGAATATGCGGAGAAACCCTGAAAAACATGAAAATTAAAAATTCTAACTGTCGGACCCAGATTATGGCGAGAAACCAAAAAACAAGTGGAAAATTAAAATTTCACACTGTATTACCCAGAATATGCCGAGAAATACTGAAAAACGTGGAAAATTAAAATTCACATAGAAGGACCTGGAATATGGCAAGAAAAACTGAAAAAGGTGGAAAATGAGAAAATCACACTGTAGGACCCAGAATATGCTGAGAAACCCTGAAAACGTGGAAAATTAAAAATATACGCTGTTGGACCCAGAATATGTCGAGAAACACTGAAAAATTAGAAAAGTAAAAAATCACATGGAAGGACCCCAAATATGGCGAGAAAACCTGAAAAGTTGAAAAATGAGAAAATCACACTGTAGGCCCCAGAATTATGAAAAAACTAGAAAAACGTAGAAAATGAGAAAATCACACTGCAGGACCCAAAATATGACGAAAAAAACTTGAAAAACGTGGAAAATTAAAAATACACGCTCTAGGACACAGAATATTTTGAGAAATCCTGAAAAATTAGAAAATTATACACTTACACTGAAGTACCCCAAATATGGAGAGAGCACCTGAAAAAAGTAGAAAATTAAAAATTCACACTGAAGGACCCAGAATTGTGAAAGAACTTGAAAAACATCGAAAATGAGAAAATCAGACTGTAGGACCCAGAATATGCCTAGAAACCCTGAAAACATGGAAAATTAAAAATACACGCTGTAGGACCCACAATATGGCAAGAAACCCTGAAAAAAATAGAAAAGTACAAACTCACACTGAAGGACCCCAAATATGGCTAGAAAACCTGAAAATGTGAAAAATGAGAAAATCACACTGCAGAACCCAGAATATGCCGAGAAACCCTGAAAAACGTGAAAATTAAAAATTCACACTGTTGGACACAGAATATGGCGAGAAATACTGAAAAACGTGGAAAATTTAAAATTCACACTGAAGGTCCTGGAATATGTCAAGAAAAGCTAAAAAACGTTGATAAGAGAAAAATCACACTGTAGGACCCAGAATATGACAGAAAAACCTGAAAAACGTGGAAAATTAAAAATTAACTCTAAAGTGCCCGGCATATGGCGAGAAAACCTGAAAAACGAGGAAAACTCAAAACTCACGCTGTAGGACACAGAATATGTCGAGAAACCCTGAAAAATTAGAAAATTAAAAACTCACACTGAAGAACCCCAAATATGGCGAGAGAACCTGAAAAATATAGAAAATTAAAAATTCAGACTGAAGGACCCAGAACATGGCAATAACACCTGAAAAACGAGGAAAATTCAAAACTCACTATGTAGGACCCAGAATATGGCAAGAAAAGCTGAAAAAGGAGGAAAACTCAAAACTCACACTGTAGAACCCAGAATATGGCGAGAAAACCTGAAAAAGGTGGAAAACGAGAATAATCACACTGTAGGACCGAGATTTGGAAAAAAAATTGAAAAACGTCGAAAATGAGAAAATCACACTGTAGGACCCAGACTATGCTGAGAAACCCTGAAAAACGTGGAAAATTAAAAATACACGCTGTAGGACCCAGAATATGGCTAGAAACCCTGAAAAAAGTAGAAAATTACAAACTCACACTGAAGACCCCTAATATGTCGAGAAATCCTGAAAAAGGTGGAAAATGAGAAAATCACTCTGTAGGACCCAGAATTGGGAAAAAACCTGAAAAATGTCGTAAATGAGAAAAATCACACTGTAGGACCCAGAATATGACAAAAAAAACCCTGAAAAACGTGGAAAATTAAAAATACACGCTGTAGGACAGAGAATATGCGGAGAAACCCTGAATAACGTAAAAATTAACAATTCACACTGTTGGACAAAGAATATGGCGAGAAACCATGAAAAAAGTGGAAAATTAAAAATTCACACTGTATTACGCAAAATATGGAAAGAAATACTGAAAAACGTGAAAATTAAAAATTCACACTGAAGGACCTGGAATATGGCAAGAAAACCTGAAAAACGTGGCAATGAGAAAATCACACTGTAGGTCCCAGAATATGACGAAAAAACCTGAAAAAAGTAGAAAACTAAAAATTCACACTGAAGGACCCAGAATATGTAGAGATAACCTGAAAAACAAGGAAAATTAAAAACTCACACTGAGGGACCCAGAGTATAGCGAGAAAACCTGAAAAAAGTAGAAAATTAAAAATTCACACTGAAGGACCCCGAATATGGCCAGAAAAACTGAAAAAGGTGGAAAATGACAATAATCACACTGTAGGACCCAGAATTGCGAAAAAACTTGAAAAGCGTCGAAAATGAGAAAATCACACTGTAGACCCATAATGTGCCGAGAAACCCTGAAAACGTGGTAAATTAAAAATATACGGTGTAGGACCCAGAATGTGGCGAGAAACCCTGAAAAAGTAGAAAATTAAAAACTCACAGTGAAATACCCCAAGAATTGCGAAAAAACTTGAAAATCGTGGAAAATGAGAAAATCACACTGCTGGACCCAGAATATGCCAATAAACCCTGAAAAACGTGAAAATTAAAAATCCACACTGTCGGACACAGAATATGGGAAGAATCATGAAAAAAGTGGAAAATTAAAAATTCACACTGAAGGACCCCTCATATGGCAAGAAAACCTGAAAAACAAGGAAAATTCAAAACTCACACTATAGGACCGAGAATATGGCGAGAAATCATGAAAAAGATGGAAAATGAGAATAATCACACTATATAAACCAGATTTGGAAAAAAAATTGAAAAACGTCGAAAATGAGAAAATCACACTGTAGGACCCAGAATATGCCTAGAAACCCTGAAAACATGGAAAATTAAAAATATATGCTTTAGAACCCAGAATATGTCGAGAAACACTGAAAAATTAGAAAAGTAAGAAATCACACGGAAGGACCCCAAATATGGCGAGAAAACCTGAAAAAGTTGAAAAATGAGAAAATCACACTGTAGGACCCAGAATTATGAAAAAACTTGAAAAACGTGGAAAATGAGAAAAATACACTGCAGGACCCAGAATATGACGAAAAAAACTTGAAGAACGTGGAAAATTAAAAATACAAGCTCTAGGACACAGAATATGTTGAAAAATCCTGAAAAAATAGAAAATCATAAACTAACACTGAAGGATCCCAAATATGGAGAGAGAACCTGAAAAAAGTAGAAAATTAAAAATTCACACTGAAGGACCCAGAATTGGGAAAGAACTTGAAAAACATCGAAAATGAGAAAATCACACTGTAGGACCCAGGATATGCCGAGAAACCCTGAAAACATGGAAAATTAAAAATACACGCTGTAGGAACCAGAATATGACGGAAAAACCTGAAAATCGTGGAAAATTAAAAATTAACACTAAAGAGCCAGGCATATGGCGAGAAAACATGAAAAAAGAGGAAAACTCAAAACTCACGCTGTAGGACACAGAATATGTTGAGAAACCCTGAAAAATTAGAAAATTAAAAACTCACACTAAAGAACCCCAAATATGGCGAGAGAACCTGAAAAATGTAGAAAATTAAAAATTCACAGTGAAGACCCAGAACATGGCAATAAAACCTGAAAAACGAGGAAAATTGAAAACTCACTATGTAGGACCCAGAATATGGCAAGAAAACCTGAAAAAGGAGGAAAACTCAAAACTCACACTGTAGAACCCAGAATATGGCGAGAAAACCTGAAAAAGGTGGAAAATGAGAATAATCACACTGTAGGACCGAGATTTGGAAAAAAAAATTGAAAAACGTCGAAAATGAGAAAATCACACTGTAGGACCCAGAATATGCTGAGAAACCCTGAAAAACGTGGAAAATTAAAAATACACTCTGTAGGACCCAGAAATACGCAAAAACTTGAAAAACGTAGAAAATGAGAAAATCACACGGCAGGACCCAGAATATGCAGAGAAACCCTAAAAAACGTGAAAATTAAAAATTCACACTGTCAGACACAGAATATGGCGAGAAACACTGAAAAACGTGGAAAATTAAAAATACACGCTGTAGGACCCAGAATATGGCTAGAAACCCTGAAAAAAGTAGAAAATTACAAACTCACACTGAAGGACCCCTAATATGGAGAGAAATCCTGAAAAAGGTGGAAAATGAGAAAATCACTCTGTAGGACCCAGAATTGGGAAAAAACCTGAAAAATGTCATAAATGAGAAAAATCACACTGTAGGACCCAGAATATGACGAAAAACCCTGAAAAACTTGGAAAATTAAAAATACACCCTGTAGGAAAAAGAATATCGAGAAACCCTGAATAATGTGAAAATTAACAATTCACACTGTCGGACAAAGAATATGGCGAGAAACCATGAAAAAAGTGGAAAATTAAAAATTCACACTGTATTACGCAAAATATGGAAAGAAATACTGAAAAACGTGAAAATTAAAAATTCACACTGAAGGACCTGGAATATGGCAAGAAAACCTGAAAAACGTGAAAATGAGAAAATCACACTGTAGGTCCAAGAATATTACAAAAAAACCTGAAAAAAGTAGAAAATTTAATATTCACACTGAAGGACACAGAATATGTAGAGATAACCTGAAAAACGAGGAAAATTAAAAACTCACACTGAGGGACCCAGAATATGGCGAGAAAACCTGAAAAAAGTAGAAAATTAAAAACTCACAGTGAAGTACCCCAAGAATTGCGAAAAAACTTGAAAATCGTGGAAAATGAGAAAATCACACTGCTGGACCCAGAATATGCCGATAAACCCTAAAAATCGTGAAAATTAAAAATTCACACTGTCGGACACAGAATATGGCAAGAATCATGAAAAAAATTGGAAAATTCAAAATTCACACTGTATTACCCAGTATATGGCGAGAAATATTGAAAACGTGGAAAATTAAAAAATCACACTGAAGGACCCCCTCATATGGCGAGAAAACCTGAAAAACAAGGAAAATTCAAAACTCACACTATAGGACCCAGAATATGGCGAGAAATCCTGAAAAAGATGGAAAATGAGAATAATCACACTACAGAACCCAGATTTGGAAAAAAAAATTGAAAAACGTCGAAAATGAGAAAATCACACTGTAGGACCCAGAATATGCCGAGAAACCCTGAAAACGTGGAAAATTAAAATTAGGACCCAGAATATGTCGAGAAACACTGAAAAATTAGAAAAGTAAAAAATCACACGGAAGGACCCCAAATATGGCGAGAAAACCTGAAAAAGTTGAAAAATGAGAAAATCACACTGAAGGACCCAGAATTACGAAAAAACTTGAAAAACGTGGAAAATGAGAAAATCACACTGCAGGACCCAGAATATGACGAAAAAACTTGAAAAACGTGGAAAATTAAAAATACAAGCTCTAGGACACAGAATATGTTGAGAAATCCTGAAAATTTGGAAAATTATAAACTTACACTGAAGGACCCCCAAATATGGAGAGAGAACCTGAAAAAAGTAGAAAATTAAAAATTCACACTGAAGGACCCAGAATTGCGAAAGAACTTGAAAAACATCGAAAATGAGAAAATCACACTGTAGGACCCAGAATATGCCTAGAAACCCTGAAAACATGGAAAATTAAAAATACACGCTGTAGGACCCAGAATATGGCGAGAAACCCTGAAAAACGAGGAAAACCCAAAACTCACGCTGTAGGACACAGAATATGTCGTGAAACCCTGAAAAAAAGTAGAAAATTACAAACTCACACTGAAGGACCCCAAATATCGCAAGAGAACCTTAAAAATGTGAAAAATGAGAAAATCACACGGCAGGACCCAGAATATGCGGATAAACCCTGAAAAACGTGAAAATTAAAAATTCACACTGTTGGACACAGAATATGGCGAGAAATACTGAAAAACGTGGAAAATTTAAAATTCACACTGAAGGTCCTGGAATATGTCAAGAAAAGCTAAAAAACGTTGATAAGAGAAAAATAACACTGTAGGACCCAGAATATGACAGAAAAACCTGAAAAACGTGGAAAATTAAAAATTAACTCTAAAGTGCCTGGCATATGGCGAGAAAACCTGAAAAACGAGGAAAACTCAAAACTCACGCTGTAGGACACAGAATATGTCGAGAAACCCTGAAAAATTAGAAAATTAAAAACTCACACTGAAGATCCCCAAATATGGCGAGAGAACTTGAAAAATGTAGAAAATTAAAAATTCACACTGAAGGACCCAGAACATGGCAAAAAAACCTGAAAAACGAGGAAAATTCAAAACTCACTATGTAGGACCCAGAATATGGCAAGAAAAGCTGAAAAAGGAGGAAAACTCAAAACTCACACTGTAGAACCCAGAATATGGCGAGAAAACCTGAAAAAGGTGGAAAATGAGAATAATCACACTGTAGGACCGAGATTTGGAAAAAAAATTGAAAAACGTCGAAAATGAGAAAATCACACTGTAGGACCCAGAATATGCTGAGAAACCCTGAAAAACGTGGAATATTAAAAATACATGCTGTAGGACCCAGAATATGGCTAGAAACCCTGAAAAAAGTAGAAAATTACAAACTAACACTGAAGACCCCTAATATGTTGAGAAATCCTGTAAAAGGTGGAAAATGAGAAAATCACTCTGTAGGACCCAGAATTATGAAAAAACTTGAAAAACGTGGAAAATGAGAAAAATTCACTGCAGGACCCAGAATATGACGAAAAAAAACTTGAAGAACGTGGAAAATTAAAAATACACACTCTAGGACACAGAATATGTTGAGAAATCCTGAAAAATTAGAAAATCATAAACTTACACTGAAGGATCCTAAATATGGAGAGAGAACCTGAAAAAAGTAGAAAATTAAAAATTCACACTGAAGGACCCCGAATATGGCCAGAAAAACTGAAAAACGTGGAAAATGAGAATAATCACACTGTAGGACCAAGAATTGCGAAAAAACTTGAAAAGCGTCGAAATGAGTAAATCACATTTTAGGACCCATAATGTGTCGAGAAACCCTGAAAACGTGAAAATTAAAAATTCACACTATTGGACACAGAATATGGCGAGAAATCCTGAAAAAGATGGAAAATGAGAATAATCACACTATATAAACCAGATTTGGAAAAAAAATTGAAAAACGTCGAAAATGAGAAAATCACACTGTAGGACCCAGAATATGCCTAGAAACCCTGAAAACATGGAAAATTAAAAATACACGCTGTAGGACCCAGAATATGACGGAAAAAGCTGAAAATCGTGGAAAATTAAAAATTAACACTAAAGAGCCAGGCATATGTCGAGAAAACATGAAAAAAGAGGAAAACTCAAAACTCACGCTGTAGGACACAGAATATGTTGAGAAACCCTGAAAAATTAGAAAATTAAAAACTCACACTGAAGAACCCCAAATATGGCGAGAGAACCTGAAAAATGTAGAAAATTAAAAATTCACACTGAAGGACCCAGAACATGGCAATAACACCCGAAAAACGAGGAAAATACAAAACTCACTATGTAGGACCCAGAATATGGCAAGAAAACCTGAAAAAGGAGGAAAACTCAAAACTCACACTGTAGAACCCAGAATATGGCCAGAAAACCTGAAAAAGGTGGAAAATGAGAATAATCACACTCTAGGACCGAGATTTGGAAAAAAAAAATTGACAAACGTTGAAAATGAGAAAATCACACTGTAGGACCCAAAATATGCTGAGAAACCCTGAAAAACGTGGAAAATTAAAAATACACGCTGTAGGACCCAGAATATGGAGAGAAACCCTGAAAAATTAGAAAAGTAAAAAATCATACTGAAGGACCCCAACTATGGCGAGAAAACCTGAAATAGGTGGAAAATGAGAAAATCACACTGTCGGACCCAGAATTACGCAAAAACTTGAAAAACGTGGAAAATGAGAAAATCACACGGCAGGACCCAGAATATGCAGAGAAACCCTGAAAAACTTGAAAATTAAAAATTCACACTGTTGGACACAGAATATGGCGAGAAATACTGAAAAACGTGGAAAATTAAAAATACACGCTGTAGGACCCAGAATATGGCTAGAAACCCTGAAGAAAGTAGAAAATTACAAACTCACACTGAAGGACCCCTAATATGGCGAGAAATCCTGAAAAAGGTGGAAAATGAGAAAATCACTCTGTAGAACCCAGAATTGGGAAAAAACCTGAAAAATGTCGTAATTGAGAAAAATCACACTGTAGGACCCAGAATATGACGAAAAACCCTGAAAACATGGAAAATTTAAAATGCACGCTGCAGGACACAGAATATGCCTAGAAACCCTGAATAACGTGAAAATTAACGATTCACACTGTCGGACAAAGAATATGGCGAGAAACCATGAAAAAAATGGAAAATTAAAAATTCACAACTGTATTATGCAAAATATGGAAAGAAATACTGAAAAACGTGAAAATTAAAAATTCACACTGAAGGACCTGGAATATGGCAAGAAAACCTGAAAAACGTGGAAATGAGAAAATCACACTGTAAGTCCCAGAATATGACGAAAAAACCTGAAAAAAGTAGAAAATTAAAAATTCACACTGAAGGACCCAGAATATGTAGAGATAACCTGAAAAACGAGGAAAATTTAAAATTCACACTGAGGGACCCAGAATATGGCGAGAAAACCTGAAAAAATTAGAAAATTAAAAATTCACACTGAAGGACCCCGAATATGGCCAGAAAAACTGAAAAAGGTGGAAAATGACAATAATCACACTGTAGGACCCAGAATTGCGAAAAAACTTGAAAAGCGTCGAAAATGAGAAAATCACACTGTAGGACCCATAATGTGCCTAGAAACCCTGAAAACGTGGTAAATTAAAAATACACGGTGTAGGACCCAGAATATGGTAAGAAACCCTGAAAAAAGTAGAAAATTAAAATCTCAGAGTGAAGTACCCCAAGAATTGCGAAAAAACTTGAAAATCGTGGATAATGAGAAAATCACACTGCTGGACCCAGAATATGCCGATAAACCCTGAAAAACGTGAAAATTAAAAATTCACATTGTCGGACACAGAATATGGCAAGAATCATGAAAAAAGTGGAAAATTAAAAATTCACACTGTATTACCCAGTATATGGCGAGAAATATTGAAAACGTGGAAAATTAAAAAATCACACTGAAGTACCCCTTATAAGGCAAGAAAACCTGAAAATCAAGGAAAATTCAAAACTCACACTAAAGGACCCAGAATATGGCGAGAAATCCAAAAAAAAAAAGATTGAAAATGAGAATAATCACACTATAGAATCCAGTTTTGGAAAAAAAAAATTGAAAAACGTCGAAAATGAGAAAATCACACTGTAGGACCCAGAATATGCCGAGAAACCCTGAAAACATGGAAAATTAAAAATACACGCTGTAGGACCCAGAATATGGCGAGAAACCCTGAAAAAAGTAGAAAATTACAAATTCACACTGAAGGACCCCAAATATGGCTAGAAAACCTGAAAAATGTGGAAAATGAGAAAATCACACTGCAGGACCCAGAAAATGCCAAGAAACCCTGAAAAACGTGAAAATTAAAAATTCACACTGTTGGACACAGAATATGGCGAGAAATACTGAAAAACGTGGAAAATTTAAAATTCACACTGAAGGTCCTAGAATATGTCAAGAAAAGCTGAAAAAGGTGGAAATGAGAAAAATCACACTGTAGGACCCATAATATGACGGAAAAACATGAAAAACGAGGAAAATTAAAAATTAACACTAAAGTGCCTGGCATATGGTGAGAAAACCTAAAAAATGAGGAAAACTCAAAACTCACGCTGTAGGACACAGAATATGTCGAGAAACCCTGAAAAATTAGAAAATTAAAAACTCACACTGAAGAAACCCAAATATGGCGAGAGAACATGAAAAATGTAGAAAATTAAAAATTCACACTAAAGGACCCAGAACATCGCAATAAAACCTGAAAAATGAGGAAAAATCAAAACTCACTATGTAGGACCCAGAATATGGCAAGAAAACCTGAAAAAGGAGGAAAACTCAAAACTCACACTGTTGAACCCAGAATATGGCCAGAAAACCTGAAAAACGTGGAAAATGAGAATAATCACACTCTAGGACCGAGATTTGGAAAAAAAAAATTGACAAACGTTGAAAATGAGAAAATCACACTGTAGGACCCAGAATATGCTGAGAAACCCTGAAAAACGTGGAAAATTAAAAATACACGCTGTAGGACCCAGAATATGGAGAGAAACCCTGAAAAATTAGAAAAGTAAAAAATCATACTGAAGGACCCCAAACATGGCGAGAAAACCTGAAATAGGTGGAAAATGAGAAAATCACACTGTCGGACCCAGAATTACACAAAAACTTGAAAAACGTGGAAAATGAGAAAATCACACGGCAGGACCCAGAATATGCAGAGAAACCCTGAAAAACGTGAAAATTAAAAATTCACACTGTCAGACACAGAATATGGCGAGAAATACTGAAAAACGTGGAAAATTAAAAATTCACACTGAAGAAACTGCAATATGGCAAAAAAAACATGGAAAACGTGTAAATGAGAAAATTACTCTGTAGGACACAGAATATGACCCAAAAACCTGAAAAACGTGCAATATTAAAAATTCACAATTAAGGACCCAGAGTATTCCAGAAAACCTGAAAAACGTGGAAAATTAAAAATTCACAGTGAAGGACCTGGAATATGGTGAGAAAAACTGAAAAATTAGAAAATAAAAAACTCACACTGAAGGACCCCAAATATGGCGAGAAAACATGAAAAAAGTAGAAAATTAAAAATTCACACTGAAGGACCCAGAATATGGCAATAAAACCTGAAAAAAACGAGGAAAATTAAAAACTCACACTGAAGGACCCAGAATATGGTGAGAAAACATAAAAAAAAGTAGAAAATTAAAAATTCACACTGAAGGACCCCGAATATGGTGAGAAAACCTGAAATGTGGAAAATGAGAAAATCGCACTGTATGCTGACAAACCCTGAAAAACATGAAAATTAAAAATTCAGACTGTATTACCCAGAATATGGTATGAAATACTGAAAAACCTGAAAAATTATAAATTCACAATGAAGGTCCTGGAATATGGCAAGAAAACCTGAAAAACCTGGAAGTGAGAAAATTACACAGTAGAACCAGAATATGACGAAGAAACCTGAAAAACGTGGAAAATTAAAAATTCACACTGAATGACCCGGATATAGAGAGCAAAACTGAAAAACGAGGAAAAATAAAATCGCACACTGAAGGACCCAGAATATGACCAAAAAACCTGAAAAACCTGGAAAATTAAATATTCACACTGTAGGACTCAGAATATGGCGAGAAACACTGAAAAATATTGAAAATTAAAAATTCACACTATAGGACCAGAATATGGCAAGAAACCTTGAAAAACGTGGAAAATTAAAAATTCACACTGTATTACCCAGAATATGGCTAGAAATACTGAAAAACGAGGAAAATTAAAAATTCACACTGAAGGACCTGGAATATGGTAGGAAAATCTGAAAAACGTGGAAATGAGAAAATCACACTGTAGGACCAAGGATATGACAAAAAAAAAAACCTGAAAAACGTGGAAAATTAAAAATTCACAATGAAGGACTCCGACTATGGCAAGAAAACCTGAAAAAGGTTGAAAATGAGAATAATCACACTTTAGGACCCAAATGCTAAAAAAAAACTTTAAAATCTTCGTAAATGAGAAAATCACACTCTAGGACCCAGAATATGCCGAGAAACCCTGAAAAAAGTAGAAAATTACAAACTCAAACTGAATAACCCCAAATATGGCGAGAAAACCTGAAAAAGAAGGAAAATGAGAAAATCACACTGTAGGACCCAGAATTATGAAAAAACTTGAAAAACCTGGAAAAGTAAAAATTAACACTGAAGAACCCGGAATATGGTGATGAAACCTAAAATCGAGGAAAATTTAAAACTCAAACTGTAGACCAGGAAATATGGCCAGAAACACTGAAAAATGGAGAAAATGAAAAATTCACACTGTAGGACCCAGAATATGGCTAGAAACCCTGAAATAAGTAGAAAAATAAAAACTCTCACTGAAGGACCTGGAATATGTTGAGAAACCCTGAAAAAGGTGGAAAATGAGAAAATTACATGGTAAGACCCAGAAATGTGAAAAAACTCGGAAAAAGTGGAAAATGTGAAAATCACACTGTAGTACCCAGAATGTGCCTAGAAACACTGAAAAACATGAAAAATTAAAAATACACGCATTAGGACCCAGAATATGTTGAGAAACCCTGAAAAATTAGAAAATTAAAAACCCACACTGAAGGATCCCGAATATGATGAAAAAAACCTGAAAAACGTGGAAATGAGAAAATCACACAGTAGGACCGAGAATATGACGAAAAAACTTGAAAAACGTGGAAAATTAAAAATTCACACTGAAGGACCCGTATATGGCGAGAAAACCTGAAAAAAGTAGAAAATTAAAAATTCACACTGAAGGACCCCGAATATGGGGAGAAAACCTGAAAAAGGTGGAAAATGAGAATGATCACACTGTAGGATCAAGAATTGAGAAAAAACATGAAAAAAGTCAAAAATGAGAAAATCACACTGTAGGATCAAGAATATGCCGCGAAACACTGAAAAACTTGGAAAATTATTAATACACGCTGTAGGACCCAGAATATGGCGAGAAACCCTGAAAAAAGTAGAAAATTAAAAACTCACACTGGAGGATCCCAAATATGGTAAGAAAAACTGAAAAAAGTAGAAAATTAAAAAGTCACAGTGAAGGACCCCAAATATGGCGAGAAAACCTGAAAAAGGTGGAAAATGAGAAAATCACACTGTAGGACTCAGAATTATGAAAAAACTTGAAAAACGTGGAAAAAGAGAAAATCACACTGCAGGACACAGAATATGCGGAGAAACCCTGAAAAACATGAAAATTAAAAATTCTAACTGTCGGACCCAGATTATGGCGAGAAACCAAAAAACAAGTGGAAAATTAAAATTTCACACTGTATTACCCAGAATATGCCGAGAAATACTGAAAAACGTGGAAAATTAAAATTCACATAGAAGGACCTGGAATATGGCAAGAAAACCTGAAAAAGGTGGAAAATGAGAATAATCACACTGTAGGACCCAGAATATGCCAAGAAACCCTGGAAAACGTGGAAAATTAAAAATTCACACTGAAGGACCTTGAATATGGAGAGAAAACCTGAAAAACGAGGAAAATTAAAAACTCACACTGAAGGACCCAGAATATGGCAAGAAAACCTGAGAAACGTGGAAATGAGAAAATCACACTGTAGGACCCAGAATATGGCGGGAAAACCAGAAAAACGTGAAAAATTTAAATTTCATACTGTAGGATGCAGAATATGTTGAGAAACACTGAAAAAAGCAAAAAATTAAAATCTCACACAGAAGGACCCCAAATATGGCGAGAAAATCTGATAAAGGTGGAAAATGAGAAAATCACACTGTAGGACCCAGAATTGCGAAAAAACTTGAAAAACGTCGAAAATGAGAAAATCATACTGTAGGACCCAGCATATGCAGAGAAACCCTGAAAAAACGTGCAAAATTAAACATACACGTGGTAGGACCCTGAATATGGCAACAAACCCTGAAAAAGTAGAAAATTAAAAACTCACACTGAAGGACCCAGAATATGGTGAGAAAAACTGAAAAAGGTTGAAAATGAGAAAATCACACTGTAGGACCCAGTATATGACGAAAAAAACTTAAAAACGATTAAAATTAAAAATTCACACTGTAGGACCCCAAATATGGCGAGAAAACATGAAAAAGTTGGAAAATGAGAAAATCACACCTTAGGACACAGAATTGTGAAAAAACTTGAAATAAGGGGAAAATGAGAAAATCACACTGTAGGACCCAGAATATGACCAGAAACCCTGAAAAACATCGAAAATTAAAAATACACGCTGTAGGACCCAGAATATGGCAAGAAACCCTGAAAAAAGTAGATAATTAAAAACTCACACTGAAGGACACAGAATATGGCGAGAAACACTGAAAAATTAGAAAGATAAAAAATCACACTGAAGGACCCTAAATATGGCGAGAAAACCTTAAAAAGTTGTAAAATGAGAAAATCCCACTGTAGGACTCAGAATTACGAAAAAAAAACTCGAAAAACGTGGAAAAAGAGAAAATCACTCTGCAGGACCCAGAATATGCCAAGAAACCCTGAAAATCGTGAAAATTAAAAATTCACACTGTCGGACACAGGATATGGCGAGAAACCATGAAAAAATTTGAAAATTAAAAGTTCACACTGTATTACCCAGAATATGGCGAGAAATACTGAAACACGTGGAAAATTAAAAATTCACACTGAAGGTCCCGGAATATGGCAAGGAAACCTGAAAAACGTGGAAATGAGAAAATCACACTGCAGAACACAGATAATGCCAAGAAACCCTGAAAAACGTGGATAATTAAAAATTCACACTGAAGGTCCCAGAATATGGCAGGGAAACCTGAAAAACGTGTAAATGAGAAAATCTCAGTGTAGGACCCAGAATATGACGAAAAAAACCTGAAAAACGTGGAAAATTAAAAATTCACACAGAAGGACCTACAATATGGTGAGAAAACCTGAAAAACAAGGAAAATTTAAAAATCACAATGAAGGACCCAGAATATGGAGAGAAAACCTGAAAAAACTAGAAAATTGAATATTCACACTGAAGGACCCCGAATATGGCAAGAAAACCTGAAAAAGGTGGAAAATGAGAAAATCACACTGCAGGACCCAGAATATGCCCAGAAACCATGAAAAATGTGGAAAATTAAAAATTCACACTGTAGGAACCATAATATGGCGAGAAAAACTGAAAAACGTGGAAAATTAAAAATTCACACTGAAGGAAAACCTGAAAAACGAGGAAAATTCAAAACACACACTGTAGGAACCAGAATATGGCGAGAAAACCTGAAAAAGGTGGAAAATGAGAAAATCACACTGTAGGACGCAGAATATGAAGAAAAAACTTGAAAAACGTGGAAAATTGAAAATACACGATGTAGGACACAGAATATGTCGAGAAACCCTGAAAAATTAGAAAATTAAATCCTCACACTTAGGGACCCCAAATATGGCGAGAGAACCTGAAAAAAGTAGAAAATTAAAAATTCACACTGAAGGACCCAGAATTGCGAAAAAACTTGAAAAACGTGGAAAATGAGAAAATCACACTGTAGGACCAAGAATATGCTGAGAAACCCTGAAAACGTGGAAAATTAAAAATACACGCTGTAGGACCCAGAATATGGCGAGAAACCCTGAAAAAAGTAGAAAATTACAAATTCACACTGAAGGACCCCAAATATGGCTAGAAAACCTGAAAAAGTTGGAAAATGAGAAAATCACACTGCAGGACCCAGAATATGCCGAGAAACTCTGAAAAACGTAAAAATTAAAAATTCACACTCTTGGACTCAGAATATGGCGAGAAATACTGAAAATCGTGGAAATGAGAAAATCACACTGTAAGACCCAGAATATGACGGAAAAACCTGAAAATGGTGGAAAATGAGTATAATCACACTGTAGGACCCAGATTTGGAAAAAAAAATTGAAAAACGTCGAAAATGAGAAAATAACTCTGTAGGACCCAGAATATGTCGAGAAACCCTGAAAAACGTGAAAATTAAAAATTCACACTCTCGGGCACAGAATATGGCGAGAAATACTGAAAAACATGGAAAATTAAAAATTCACACCGAAGGACCTGGAATATGTCAACAAAACCTGAAAACGTGGAAATGAGAAAATCACACTGTAGGACCCAGAATATGTCGAGAAACCCTGAAAACGTGGAAAATTAAAAATACACGCTGTAGGACACAGAATATGGTGAGAAACCCTGAAAAAAGAAGAAAATTAAAACCTCACACTGAAGGACCCCAAATATGGCGATTAAACCTGAAAAAGGTGGAAAATGAGAAAATCACACTGTAGGACCCAGAATTATGAAAAAACTTGAAAAACGTGGAAAATGTGAAAATCACACTGTAGGACAGAGAATATGCGGAGAAACCCTGAAAACGTGGAAAATTAAAAATACACGCTGTAGAACCCAGAATATGGCGAGAAAACCTGAGAAAAGTAGAAAATTACATACTCACACTGAAGGACTCCAAATTTGGTAGAAAACCTGATAAAGGTGGAAAATGAGAAAATCACACTGTAGCACCCAGAATTAAAAAAAAAAAAACGTGAAAAACGTGGAAAATGAGAAAATCACACTGCAGAACACAGATAATGCTGAGAAACCCTGAAAAACGTGGAAATGAGAAAATCACACTGTAGGACCCAGAATTGGAAAAAAAACTTGAAAAACTTGTAAAATGAGAAAATCACACTGTAGGTCCCAGAATATGGCGAGAAACCCCGAAAAACATGCAAAATTAAATATAAACGCTGTAGGACCCAGAATAAGGCAAGAAACCCTGTAAAAAGTAGATAATTAAAAACTCACACTGAAAGACCTGGAATATGGCGACAAAACCAGAAAAACATGGAAAATTAATAACTCACACTCAAGGATTTGGAATATAGGGAGAAAACCTTAAAAATGTGGAAAATTATCAACTCACTCAGAAAGACCTGGAATATGGCCAGAAAACCTGAAAAACGTGGAAGGACATAGAATATGGCGAGAAATCTTGAAAAAGGTAGAAAATTAAAAATTCACACTGTAGGACCCAAAATATGTTGAGAAACCCTGAAAAACGTGGAAAATTAAAAACTCACACTGAAGGACTTGGAATATGATGAAAAACCCTGAAAAAAGTGGAAAATTAAAAATTCCCACTTAAGGACATAGAATATGGCAAGAAACCCTGAAAAAGTGGAAAAACAGAAATTCCCACTGTAGGACCCAAAATTGCGAAAATAACTTGAAAAGGGGGGAAAATGAGAAAAACATACTGTAAGACCCAGAATATGCGAGAAAACCCTGAAAAACGTGAAAAGTAAAAATTCACAAGGTCAGACCTAGAACATGAAGAGAAACCATGAAAAAAGTGGAAAATTAAAAATTCACACTGTGTTACCCAGAATATGGGGAGAAACACTGAAAAATGTGGAAAATTAAAAATTTACACTGAAGGACCTGGAATATGGCACAAAAACCTGAAAAACTTGGAAATGAGAAAATCACACTGTAGGACCCAGAATATGATGAAAACACCTGAAAAACATGGAAAATTAAAAATTCACACTGAAGGACCCGGAATATGGCTACAAAACCAGAAAAAATAAAAACTCACACTGAAGGACCCAGAATATGGCGAGATAACCTGAAAAAAGTAGAAAATTAAAAATTCACACTGAAAGACCCCGAATATGGCGAGAAAACCTGAAAGGTGGAAAATGAGAATAATCACACTGTAGGACCCAGAATTGGGAAAAAACATGAAAAATACCGAAAATGAGAAAATCACACTGTAGGACCCAGAATATGCCGAGAAACCATGAAAAACGTGGAAAATTAAAAACACACACTATAGGACCCAGAATATGGCCAGAAACCCTGAAAAAGTACAAAATTAAAAACTCACACTGAAGGACCCCAAATATTGCGATTAAACCTGAAAAAAGTGGAAAATGAGAAAATCACACTGTATTACCCAAAATATGGCAAGAAATACTGAAAAACCTGGAAAATTAAAAATTCACACTGAAGGACGTGGAATATGGCTAGAAAACCTGAAAAACATGGAAATGAGAAAATCACACTGTAAGACCCTGAATATAACGAAAAAACCTGAAAAACGTGGAAAATAAAAAATTCACACTGAAGGACCCGGAATATGTCGAGAAACCCTGAAAAACGTGAAAATTAAAAATTCACAATGAAGAACCCAGAATATGTCGAGAAAACCTGAAAAACGAGGAAAATTAAAACCTCACACTGAAGGATATCGAATATGGCGAGAAAACCTGAAAAAGTTTAAAAATGATAATAATCACACTGTAGGACCCAGAATTGCGAAAAAATTTGTAAAAAGTCCTAAATGAGAAAATCACACTGTAGGACCCAGAATATGGCGAGAAACCCTGAAAAAAGTAGAAAATTAAAAACTCCCACTGAAGGACGCCGAATATGGAGAGAAAACCTGAAAAAGGTGGAAAATGAGATAATCACAGTGTAGAACCAAGAATATGCCACGAAACCCTGAAAAACGTGGAAAATTAAAAATATACACAATAGGACCCAGAATATGGCAAGAAAACCTGAAAAAGGTGGAAAATGAGAAAATCACACTGCAGGACCCAGAATATGCCCAGAAACCATGAAAAATGTGGAAAATTAAAAATTCACACTGTAGGAACCATAATATGGCGAGAAAAACTGAAAAACGTGGAAAATTAAAAATTCACACTGAAGGAAAACCTGAAAAACGAGGAAAATTCAAAACACACACTGTAGGAACCAGAATATGGCGAGAAAACCTGAAAAAGGTGGAAAATGAGAAAATCACACTGTAGGACGCAGAATATGAAGAAAAAACTTGAAAAACGTGGAAAATTGAAAATACACGATGTAGGACACAGAATATGTCGAGAAACCCTGAAAAATTAGAAAATTAAATCCTCACACTTAGGGACCCCAAATATGGCGAGAGAACCTGAAAAAAGTAGAAAATTAAAAATTCACACTGAAGGACCCAGAATTGCGAAAAAACTTGAAAAACGTGGAAAATGAGAAAATCACACTGTAGGACCAAGAATATGCTGAGAAACCCTGAAAACGTGGAAAATTAAAAATACACGCTGTAGGACCCAGAATATGGCGAGAAACCCTGAAAAAAGTAGAAAATTACAAATTCACACTGAAGGACCCCAAATATGGCTAGAAAACCTGAAAAAGTTGGAAAATGAGAAAATCACACTGCAGGACCCAGAATATGCCGAGAAACTCTGAAAAACGTAAAAATTAAAAATTCACACTCTTGGACTCAGAATATGGCGAGAAATACTGAAAATCGTGGAAATGAGAAAATCACACTGTAAGACCCAGAATATGACGGAAAAACCTGAAAATGGTGGAAAATGAGTATAATCACACTGTAGGACCCAGATTTGGAAAAAAAAATTGAAAAACGTCGAAAATGAGAAAATAACTCTGTAGGACCCAGAATATGTCGAGAAACCCTGAAAAACGTGAAAATTAAAAATTCACACTCTCGGGCACAGAATATGGCGAGAAATACTGAAAAACATGGAAAATTAAAAATTCACACCGAAGGACCTGGAATATGTCAACAAAACCTGAAAACGTGGAAATGAGAAAATCACACTGTAGGACCCAGAATATGTCGAGAAACCCTGAAAACGTGGAAAATTAAAAATACACGCTGTAGGACACAGAATATGGTGAGAAACCCTGAAAAAAGAAGAAAATTAAAACCTCACACTGAAGGACCCCAAATATGGCGATTAAACCTGAAAAAGGTGGAAAATGAGAAAATCACACTGTAGGACCCAGAATTATGAAAAAACTTGAAAAACGTGGAAAATGTGAAAATCACACTGTAGGACAGAGAATATGCGGAGAAACCCTGAAAACGTGGAAAATTAAAAATACACGCTGTAGAACCCAGAATATGGCGAGAAAACCTGAGAAAAGTAGAAAATTACATACTCACACTGAAGGACTCCAAATTTGGTAGAAAACCTGATAAAGGTGGAAAATGAGAAAATCACACTGTAGCACCCAGAATTAAAAAAAAAAAAAACGTGAAAAACGTGGAAAATGAGAAAATCACACTGCAGAACACAGATAATGCTGAGAAACCCTGAAAAACGTGGAAATGAGAAAATCACACTGTAGGACCCAGAATTGGAAAAAAAACTTGAAAAACTTGTAAAATGAGAAAATCACACTGTAGGTCCCAGAATATGGCGAGAAACCCCGAAAAACATGCAAAATTAAATATAAACGCTGTAGGACCCAGAATAAGGCAAGAAACCCTGTAAAAAGTAGATAATTAAAAATTCACACTGAAAGACCTGGAATATGGCGACAAAACCAGAAAAACATGGAAAATTAATAACTCACACTCAAGGATTTGGAATATAGGGAGAAAACCTTAAAAATGTGGAAAATTATCAACTCACTCAGAAAGACCTGGAATATGGCCAGAAAACCTGAAAAACGTGGAAGGACATAGAATATGGCGAGAAATCTTGAAAAAGGTAGAAAATTAAAAATTCACACTGTAGGACCCAAAATATGTTGAGAAACCCTGAAAAACGTGGAAAATTAAAAAACTCACACTGAAGGACTTGGAATATGATGAAAAACCCTGAAAAAAGTGGAAAATTAAAAATTCCCACTTAAGGACATAGAATATGGCAAGAAACCCTGAAAAAGTGGAAAAACAGAAATTCCCACTGTAGGACCCAAAATTGCGAAAATAACTTGAAAAGGGGGGAAAATGAGAAAAACATACTGTAAGACCCAGAATATGCGAGAAAACCCTGAAAAACGTGAAAAGTAAAAATTCACAAGGTCAGACCTAGAACATGAAGAGAAACCATGAAAAAAGTGGAAAATTAAAATTCACACTGTGTTACCCAGAATATGGGGAGAAACACTGAAAAATGTGGAAAATTAAAAATTTACACTGAAGGACCTGGAATATGGCACAAAAACCTGAAAACTTGGAAATGAGAAAATCACACTGTAGGACCCAGAATATGATGAAAACACCTGAAAAACATGGAAAATTAAAAATTCACACTGAAGGACCGGAATATGGCTACAAAACCAGAAAAAATAAAAACTCACACTGAAGGACCCAGAATATGGCGAGATAACCTGAAAAAAGTAGAAAATTAAAAATTCACACTGAAAGACCCCGAATATGGCGAGAAAACCTGAAAGGTGGAAAATGAGAATAATCACACTGTAGGACCCAGAATTGGGAAAAAAACATGAAAAATACCGAAAATGAGAAAATCACACTGTAGGACCCAGAATATGCCGAGAAACCATGAAAAAACGTGGAAAATTAAAAACACACACTATAGGACCCAGAATATGGCCAGAAACCCTGAAAAAGTACAAAATTAAAAACTCACACTGAAGGACCCCAAATATTGCGATTAAACCTGAAAAAAGTGGGAAAATGAGAAAATCACACTGTATTACCCAAAATATGGCAAGAAATACTGAAAAACCTGGAAAATTAAAAATTCACACTGAAGGACGTGGAATATGGCTAGAAAACCTGAAAAACATGGAAATGAGAAAATCACACTGTAAGACCCTGAATATAACGAAAAAACCTGAAAAACGTGGAAAATAAAAAATTCACACTGAAGGACCCGGAATATGTCGAGAAACCCTGAAAAACGTGAAAATTAAAAATTCACAATGAAGAACCCAGAATATGTCGAGAAAACCTGAAAAACGAGGAAAATTAAAACCTCACACTGAAGGATATCGAATATGGCGAGAAAACCTGAAAAAGTTTAAAAATGATAATAATCACACTGTAGGACCCAGAATTGCGAAAAAATTTGTAAAAAGTCCTAAATGAGAAAATCACACTGTAGGACCCAGAATATGGCGAGAAACCCTGAAAAAAGTAGAAAATTAAAAACTCCCACTGAAGGACGCCGAATATGGAGAGAAAACCTGAAAAAGGTGGAAAATGAGATAATCACAGTGTAGAACAAGAATATGCCACGAAACCCTGAAAACGTGGAAAATTAAAAATATACACAATAGGACCCAGAATATGGCAAGAAAACCTGAAAAAGGTGGAAAATGAGAAAATCACACTGCAGGACCCAGAATATGCCCAGAAACCATGAAAAATGTGGAAAATTAAAAATTCACACTGTAGGAACCATAATATGGCGAGAAAAACTGAAAAACGTGGAAAATTAAAAATTCACACTGAAGGAAAACCTGAAAAACGAGGAAAAAATTCAAAACACACACTGTAGGAACCAGAATATGGCGAGAAAACCTGAAAAAGGTGGAAAATGAGAAAATCACACTGTAGGACGCAGAATATGAAGAAAAAACTTGAAAAACGTGGAAAATTGAAAATACACGATGTAGGACACAGAATATGTCGAGAAACCCTGAAAAATTAGAAAATTAAATCCTCACACTTAGGGACCCCAAATATGGCGAGAGAACCTGAAAAAAGTAGAAAATTAAAAATTCACACTGAAGGACCCAGAATTGCGAAAAACTTGAAAAACGTGGAAAATGAGAAAATCACACTGTAGGACCAAGAATATGCTGAGAAACCCTGAAAACGTGGAAAATTAAAAATACACGCTGTAGGACCCAGAATATGGCGAGAAACCCTGAAAAAAGTAGAAAATTACAAATTCACACTGAAGGACCCCAAATATGGCTAGAAAACCTGAAAAAGTTGGAAAATGAGAAAATCACACTGCAGGACCCAGAATATGCCGAGAAACTCTGAAAAACGTAAAAATTAAAAATTCACACTCTTGGACTCAGAATATGGCGAGAAATACTGAAAATCGTGGAAATGAGAAAATCACACTGTAAGACCCAGAATATGACGGAAAAACCTGAAAATGGTGGGAAAATGAGTATAATCACACTGTAGGACCCAGATTTGGAAAAAAAAATTGAAAAACGTCGAAAATGAGAAAATAACTCTGTAGGACCCAGAATATGTCGAGAAACCCTGAAAAACGTGAAAATTAAAAATTCACACTCTCGGGCACAGAATATGGCGAGAAATACTGAAAAACATGGAAAATTAAAAATTCACACCGAAGGACCTGGAATATGTCAACAAAACCTGAAAACGTGGAAATGAGAAAATCACACTGTAGGACCCAGAATATGTCGAGAAACCCTGAAAACGTGGAAAATTAAAAATACACGCTGTAGGACACAGAATATGGTGAGAAACCCTGAAAAAAGAAGAAAATTAAAACCTCACACTGAAGGACCCCAAATATGGCGATTAAACCTGAAAAAGGTGGAAAATGAGAAAATCACACTGTAGGACCCAGAATTATGAAAAAACTTGAAAAACGTGGAAAATGTGAAAATCACACTGTAGGACAGAGAATATGCGGAGAAACCCTGAAAACGTGGAAAATTAAAAATACACGCTGTAGAACCCAGAATATGGCGAGAAAACCTGAGAAAAGTAGAAAATTACATACTCACACTGAAGGACTCCAATTTGGTAGAAAACCTGATAAAGGTGGAAAATGAGAAAATCACACTGTAGCACCCAGAATTAAAAAAAAAAAACGTGAAAAAACGTGGAAAATGAGAAAATCACACTGCAGAACACAGATAATGCTGAGAAACCCTGAAAAACGTGGAAATGAGAAAATCACACTGTAGGACCCAGAATTGGAAAAAAAAACTTGAAAAACTTGTAAAATGAGAAAATCACACTGTAGGTCCCAGAATATGGCGAGAAACCCGAAAAACATGCAAAATTAAATATAAACGCTGTAGGACCCAGAATAAGGCAAGAAACCCTGTAAAAAGTAGATAATTAAAAACTCACACTGAAAGACCTGGAATATGGCGACAAAACCAGAAAAACATGGAAAATTAATAACTCACACTCAAGGATTTGGAATATAGGGAGAAAACCTTAAAAATGTGGAAAATTATCAACTCACTCAGAAAGACCTGGAATATGGCCAGAAAACCTGAAAAACGTGGAAGGACATAGAATATGGCGAGAAATCTTGAAAAAGGTAGAAAATTAAAAATTCACACTGTAGGACCCAAAATATGTTGAGAAACCCTGAAAAACGTGGAAAATTAAAAACTCACACTGAAGGACTTGGAATATGATGAAAAACCCTGAAAAAAGTGGAAAATTAAAAATTCCCACTTAAGGACATAGAATATGGCAAGAAACCCTGAAAAAGTGGAAAAACAGAAATTCCCACTGTAGGACCCAAAATTGCGAAAATAACTTGAAAAGGGGGGAAAATGAGAAAAAACATACTGTAAGACCCAGAATATGCGAGAAAACCCTGAAAACGTGAAAAGTAAAAATTCACAAGGTCAGACCTAGAACATGAAGAGAAACCATGAAAAAAGTGGAAAATTAAAAATTCACACTGTGTTACCCAGAATATGGGGAGAAACACTGAAAAATGTGGAAAATTAAAAATTTACACTGAAGGACCTGGAATATGGCACAAAAACCTGAAAAACTTGGAAATGAGAAAATCACACTGTAGGACCCAGAATATGATGAAAACACCTGAAAAACATGGAAAATTAAAAATTCACACTGAAGGACCCGGAATATGGCTACAAAACCAGAAAAAATAAAAACTCACACTGAAGGACCCAGAATATGGCGAGATAACCTGAAAAAAGTAGAAAATTAAAAATTCACACTGAAAGACCCCGAATATGGCGAGAAAACCTGAAAGGTGGAAAATGAGAATAATCACACTGTAGGACCCAGAATTGGGAAAAAACATGAAAAAATACCGAAAATGAGAAAATCACACTGTAGGACCCAGAATATGCCGGAGAAACCATGAAAAACGTGGAAAATTAAAAACACACACTATAGGACCCAGAATATGGCCAGAAACCCTGAAAAAGTACAAAATTAAAAACTCACACTGAAGGACCCCAAATATTGCGATTAAACCTGAAAAAAGTGGAAAATGAGAAAATCACACTGTATTACCCAAAATATGGCAAGAAATACTGAAAAAACCTGGAAAATTAAAAATTCACACTGAAGGACGTGGAATATGGCTAGAAAACCTGAAAAACATGGAAATGAGGAAAATCACACTGTAAGGACCCTGAATATAACGAAAAAACCTGAAAAACGTGGAAAATAAAAAATTCACACTGAAGGACCCGGAATATGTCGAGAAACCCTGAAAAACGTGAAAATTAAAAATTCACAATGAAGAACCCAGAATATGTCGAGAAAACCTGAAAAACGAGGAAAATTAAAACCTCACACTGAAGGATATCGAATATGGCGAGAAAACCTGAAAAGTTTAAAAATGATAATAATCACACTGTAGGACCCAGAATTGCGAAAAAATTTGTAAAAAGTCCTAAATGAGAAAATCACACTGTAGGACCCAGAATATGGCGAGAAACCCTGAAAAAAGTAGAAAATTAAAAACTCCCACTGAAGGACGCCGAATATGGAGAGAAAACCTGAAAAAGGTGGAAAATGAGATAATCACAGTGTAGAACCAAGAATATGCCACGAAACCCTGAAAAACGTGGAAAATTAAAAATATACACAATAGGACCCAGAATATGGCAAGAAAACCTGAAAAAATTAGAAAATTAAAAACTCACACTGAAGGACCCAAAATATGGCGAGGAACCCTGAAAGGTGGAAAATGAGAAATCACAGTGATTAACGAAAAAACTTGAAAAACGTCGAAAATGAGAAAATCACAGTGGAGGACCCAGAATATGCCTAGAAACACTGAATACATGAAAATTAAAAATTCACACTGTATTTCCCAGAATATGGCAAGAAATACTAAAAAACGTGGAAAAGTAAAAATTCACACTGAAGGACCTGGAATATGGCAAGAAAACCAGAAAAACAAGGAACATTAAAAATTCACACTGAAGGACCCAGAATATAGCGAAAAACCCTGAAAAATGTAGAAAATTAAAAGCTCACACTGAAGGACCCCAAATATGGCGAAAAAAACCTGAAAAAGGTGGAAAATGAGAAAACCACACTGTAGGTCCTAGAATTACGAAAAAACTTGAAAAACTAGGAAATTAGAAACTCACACTGAAGGACCCCGAATATGGCGAGAAAACCTGAAAAAAGGTGGAAAATGAGAAAATCACACTGTAGGACCCAGAATTGCGAAAAAATTTGAAAACCGTCGAAAATAAAAAAAAAAATCACACTGTAGGACCCAGAATATGCGGAGAAACCCTTGAAAAACGTGGAAAAATAAAATACACGCTGTAGGAACCAGAATATATTGAGAAACCCTGAAAAAGTAGAAAATCAAAAACTCACACTGAAGGACCCCAAATACGGGGAGAAATCCTGAAAAACGTGGAAATGAGAAAATCACACTCTAGGACCAAGAATATGACGAAAAAATCTGAAAAACCAGGAAAATTAAAAATTCACACTGAAGGACCGGGAATATGGCAAGAAAACCTGAAAAACGAGGAAAATTAAAAACACAAACTGAAGGACCCGGAATATGGCGAGAAAACATGAAAAACATGGAAAATTAAATATTCACACTGAAGGACCCAGAATATGCTGAGAAAACCTGAAAAAGTTGGATAATGAGCATTTCACAGTGTAGGACACAGAACATGACGAAAAAAAACTTAAAAACGTTTAAAATTAAAAATTCACACTGTAGGACCAGAATATGGCGAGAAACCCAGAGAAACGTGGAAAATTTAAAAATCACACTGTAGGACACAGAATATGGCGATTAACCCTGTAAAAAAGTAGAATATTAAAAACTCACACTGAAGTACCCCGAAAATGGCAAGAAAACCTGAAAAAGGTGGAAAATGAGAAAATCACACTGTAGGATCCAGAATTGCGAAACAAAAAACTTGAAAAATGTCAAAAATGAGAAAATCACACTGTAGGACCCAGAATAGGCCGAGTAACCCTGAAAAACGTGGAAAATTAAAATACACGCTGTAGGACCCAGAATATGGCAAGAAACCCTGAAAGAATTAGAAAATTAAAAACTCACACTGAAGGACCCGGAATATGGCGAGAAAACCTGAAAAAGCTGGAAAATGAGAAAATCACACTGTAGGACCAGAATTGCAAAACAAAAAACTTGAAAAATATCAAAAATGAGAAAATCACACTGTAGGACCCAGAATATGCCGAGAAACCCTGAAA
>NW_028227399.1:105545-165312 GCF_978045245.1 Mus caroli | reverse complement strand
TCCTAGAATATGTCAAGAAAAGCTGAAAAAGGTGGAAATGAGAAAAATCACACTGTAGGACCCATAATATGACGGAAAAACATGAAAAACGAGGAAAATTAAAAATTAACACTAAAGTGCCTGGCATATGGCGAGAAAACCTAAAAAATGAGGAAAACTCAAAACTCACGCTGTAGGACACAGAATATGTCGAGAAACCCTGAAAAATTAGAAAATTAAAAACTCACACTGAAGAAACCCAAATATGGCGAGAGAACATGAAAAATGTAGAAAATTAAAAATTCACACTAAAGGACCCAGAACATCGCAATAAAACCTGAAAAATGAGGAAAAATCAAAACTCACTATGTAGGACCCAGAATATGGCAAGAAAACCTGAAAAAGGAGGAAAACTCAAAACTCACACTGTTGAACCCAGAATATGGCCAGAAAACCTGAAAAAGGTGGAAAATGAGAATAATCACACTCTAGGACGGAGATTTGGAAAAAAAAAATTGACAAACGTTGAAAATGAGAAAATCACACTGTAGGACCCAGAATATGCTGAGAAACCCTGAAAAACGTGGAAAATTAAAAATACACGCTGTAGGACCCAGAATATGGAGAGAAACCCTGAAAAATTAGAAAAGTAAAAAATCATACTGAAGGACCCCAAACATGGCGAGAAAACCTGAAATAGGTGGAAAATGAGAAAATCACACTGTCGGACCCAGAATTACACAAAAACTTGAAAAACGTGGAAAATGAGAAAATCACACGGCAGGACCCAGAATATGCAGAGAAACCCTGAAAAACGTGAAAATTAAAAATTCACACTGTCAGACACAGAATATGGCGAGAAATACTGAAAAACGTGGAAAATTAAAAATTCACACTGAAGAAACTGCAATATGGCAAAAAAAACATGGAAAACGTGTAAATGAGAAAATTACTCTGTAGGACACAGAATATGACCCAAAAACCTGAAAAACGTGCAATATTAAAAATTCACAATTAAGGACCCAGAGTATTCCAGAAAACCTGAAAAACGTGGAAAATTAAAAATTCACAGTGAAGGACCTGGAATATGGTGAGAAAAACTGAAAAATTAGAAAATAAAAAACTCACACTGAAGGACCCCAAATATGGCGAGAAAACATGAAAAAAGTAGAAAATTAAAAATTCACACTGAAGGACCCAGAATATGGCAATAAAACCTGAAAAAACGAGGAAAATTAAAAACTCACACTGAAGGACCCAGAATATGGTGAGAAAACATAAAAAAAAGTAGAAAATTAAAAATTCACACTGAAGGACCCCGAATATGGTGAGAAAACCTGAAATGTGGAAAATGAGAAAATCGCACTGTATGCTGACAAACCCTGAAAAACGTGAAAATTAAAAATTCAGACTGTATTACCCAGAATATGGTATGAAATACTGAAAAACCTGAAAAATTATAAATTCACAATGAAGGTCCTGGAATATGGCAAGAAAACCTGAAAAACCTGGAAGTGAGAAAATTACACAGTAGAACCAGAATATGACGAAGAAACCTGAAAAACGTGGAAAATTAAAAATTCACACTGAATGACCCGGATATAGAGAGCAAAACTGAAAAACGAGGAAAAATAAAATCGCACACTGAAGGACCCAGAATATGACCAAAAAACCTGAAAAACCTGGAAAATTAAATATTCACACTGTAGGACTCAGAATATGGCGAGAAACACTGAAAAATATTGAAAATTAAAAATTCACACTATAGGACCAGAATATGGCAAGAAACCTTGAAAAACGTGGAAAATTAAAAATTCACACTGTATTACCCAGAATATGGCTAGAAATACTGAAAAACGTGGAAAATTAAAAATTCACACTGAAGGACCTGGAATATGGTAGGAAAATCTGAAAAACGTGGAAATGAGAAAATCACACTGTAGGACCAAGGATATGACAAAAAAAAAAAACCTGAAAAAACGTGGAAAATTAAAAATTCACAATGAAGGACTCCGACTATGGCAAGAAAACCTGAAAAAGGTTGAAAATGAGAATAATCACACTTTAGGACCCAAATGCTAAAAAAAAACTTTAAAATCTTCGTAAATGAGAAAATCACACTCTAGGACCCAGAATATGCCGAGAAACCCTGAAAAAAGTAGAAAATTACAAACTCAAACTGAATAACCCCAAATATGGCGAGAAAACCTGAAAAAGAAGGAAAATGAGAAAATCACACTGTAGGACCCAGAATTATGAAAAAACTTGAAAAACCTGGAAAAGTAAAAATTAACACTGAAGAACCCGGAATATGGTGATGAAACCTAAAATCGAGGAAAATTTAAAACTCAAACTGTAGACCAGGAAATATGGCCAGAAACACTGAAAAATGGAGAAAATGAAAAATTCACACTGTAGGACCCAGAATATGGCTAGAAACCCTGAAATAAGTAGAAAAATAAAAACTCTCACTGAAGGACCTGGAATATGTCGAGAAACCCTGAAAAAGGTGGAAAATGAGAAAATTACATGGTAAGACCCAGAAATGTGAAAAAACTCGGAAAAAGTGGAAAATGTGAAAATCACACTGTAGTACCCAGAATGTGCCTAGAAACACTGAAAAACATGAAAAATTAAAAATACACGCATTAGGACCCAGAATATGTTGAGAAACCGTGAAAAATTAGAAAATTAAAAACCCACACTGAAGGATCCCGAATATGATGAAAAAAACCTGAAAAACGTGGAAATGAGAAAATCACACTGTAGGACTGAGAATATGACGAAAAAACTTGAAAAACGTGGAAAATTAAAAATTCACACTGAAGGACCCGTATATGGCGAGAAAACCTGAAAAAAGTAGAAAATTAAAAATTCACACTGAAGGACCCCGAATATGGGGAGAAAACCTGAAAAAGGTGGAAAATGAGAATAATCACACTGTAGGATCAAGAATTGAGAAAAAACATGAAAAAAGTCAAAAATGAGAAAATCACACTGTAGGATCAAGAATATGCCGCGAAACACTGAAAAACTTGGAAAATTATTAATACACGCTGTAGGACCCAGAATATGGCGAGAAACCCTGAAAAAAGTAGAAAATTAAAAACTCACACTGGAGGATCCCAAATATGGTAAGAAAAACTGAAAAAAGTAGAAAATTAAAAAGTCACAGTGAAGGACCCCAAATATGGCGAGAAAACCTGAAAAAGGTGGAAAATGAGAAAATCACACTATAGGACTCAGAATTATGAAAAAACTTGAAAAACGTGGAAAAAGAGAAAATCACACTGCAGGACACAGAATATGCGGAGAAACCTGAAAAACATGAAAATTAAAAATTCTAACTGTCGGACCCAGATTATGGCGAGAAACCAAAAAACAAGTGGAAAATTAAAATTTCACACTGTATTACCCAGAATATGCCGAGAAATACTGAAAAACGTGGAAAATTAAAATTCACATAGAAGGACCTGGAATATGGCAAGAAAACCTGAAAAAGGTGGAAAATGAGAATAATCACACTGTAGGACCCAGAATATGCCAAGAAACCCTGGAAAACGTGGAAAATTAAAAATTCACACTGAAGGACCTTGAATATGGAGAGAAAACCTGAAAAACGAGGAAAATTAAAAACTCACACTGAAGGACCCAGAATATGGCAAGAAAACCTGAGAAACGTGGAAATGAGAAAATCACACTGTAGGACCCAGAATATGGCGGGAAAACCAGAAAAACGTGAAAAATTTAAATTTCATACTGTAGGATGCAGAATATGTTGAGAAACACTGAAAAAAGCAAAAAATTAAAATCTCACACAGAAGGACCCCAAATATGGCGAGAAAATCTGATAAAGGTGGAAAATGAGAAAATCACACTGTAGGACCCAGAATTGCGAAAAAAACTTGAAAAACGTCGAAAATGAGAAAATCATACTGTAGGACCCAGCATATGCAGAGAAACCCTGAAAAAACGTGCAAAATTAAACATACACGTGGTAGGACCCTGAATATGGCAACAAACCCTGAAAAAGTAGAAAATTAAAAACTCACACTGAAGGACCCAGAATATGGTGAGAAAAACTGAAAAAGTTTGAAAATGAGAAAATCACACTGTAGGACCCAGTATATGACGAAAAAAACTTAAAAACGATTAAAATTAAAAATTCACACTGTAGGACCCCAAATATGGCGAGAAAACCTGAAAAAGTTGGAAAATGAGAAAATCACACCTTAGGACACAGAATTGTGAAAAAACTTGAAATAAGGGGAAAATGAGAAAATCACACTGTAGGACCCAGAATATGACCAGAAACCCTGAAAAACATCGAAAATTAAAAATACACGCTGTAGGACCCAGAATATGGCAAGAAACCCTGAAAAAAGTAGATAATTAAAAACTCAAACTGAAGGACACAGAATATGGCGAGAAACACTGAAAAATTAGAAAGATAAAAAATCACACTGAAGGACCCTAAATATGGCGAGAAAACCTTAAAAAGTTGTAAAATGAGAAAATCCCACTGTAGGACTCAGAATTACGAAAAAAAACTCGAAAAACGTGGAAAAAGAGAAAATCACTCTGCAGGACCCAGAATATGCCAAGAAACCCTGAAAATCGTGAAAATTAAAAATTCACACTGTCGGACACAGGATATGGCGAGAAACCATGAAAAAATTTGAAAATTAAAAGTTCACACTGTATTACCCAGAATATGGCGAGAAATACTGAAACACGTGGAAAATTAAAAATTCACACTGAAGGTCCCGGAATATGGCAAGGAAACCTGAAAAACGTGGAAATGAGAAAATCACACTGCAGAACACAGATAATGCCAAGAAACCCTGAAAAACGTGGATAATTAAAAATTCACACTGAAGGTCCCAGAATATGGCAGGGAAACCTGAAAAACGTGTAAATGAGAAAATCTCAGTGTAGGACCCAGAATATGACGAAAAAAACCTGAAAAACGTGGAGAATTAAAAATTCACACAGAAGGACCTACAATATGGTGAGAAAACCTGAAAAACAAGGAAAATTTAAAAATCACAATGAAGGACCCAGAATATGGAGAGAAAACCTGAAAAAACTAGAAAATTGAATATTCACACTGAAGGACCCCGAATATGGCAAGAAAACCTGAAAAAGGTGGAAAATGAGAAAATCACACTGCAGGACCCAGAATATGCCCAGAAACCATGAAAAATGTGGAAAATTAAAAATTCACACTGTAGGAACCATAATATGGCGAGAAAAACTGAAAAACGTGGAAAATTAAAAATTCACACTGAAGGAAAACCTGAAAAACGAGGAAAATTCAAAACACACACTGTAGGAACCAGAATATGGCGAGAAACCTGAAAAAAGGTGGAAAATGAGAAAATCACACTGTAGGACGCAGAATATGAAGAAAAAACTTGAAAACGTGGAAAATTGAAAATACACGATGTAGGACACAGAATATGTTGAGAAACCCTGAAAAAATAGAAAATTAAATCCTCACACTTAGGGACCCCAAATATGGCGAGAGAACCTGAAAAAAGTAGAAAATTAAAAATTCACACTGAAGGACCCAGAATTGCGAAAAAACTTGAAAAACGTGGAAAATGAGAAAATCACACTGTAGGACCAAGAATATGCTGAGAAACCCTGAAAACGTGGAAAATTAAAAATACACGCTGTAGGACCCAGAATATGGCGAGAAACCCTGAAAAAAGTAGAAAATTACAAATTCACACTGAAGGACCCCAAATATGGCTAGAAAACCTGAAAAAGTTGGAAAATGAGAAAATCACACTGCAGGACCCAGAATATGCCGAGAAACTCTGAAAAACGTAAAAATTAAAAATTCACACTCTTGGACTCAGAATATGGCGAGAAATACTGAAAATCGTGGAAATGAGAAAATCACACTGTAAGACCCAGAATATGACGGAAAAACCTGAAAATGGTGGAAATGAGTATAATCACACTGTAGGACCCAGATTTGGAAAAAAAAATTGAAAAACGTCGAAAATGAGAAAATAACTCTGTAGGACCCAGAATATGTCGAGAAACCCTGAAAAACGTGAAAATTAAAAATTCACACTCTCGGGCACAGAATATGGCGAGAAATACTGAAAAACATGGAAAATTAAAAATTCACACCGAAGGACCTGGAATATGTCAACAAAACCTGAAAACGTGGAAATGAGAAAATCACACTGTAGGACCCAGAATATGTCGAGAAACCCTGAAAACGTGGAAAATTAAAAATACACGCTGTAGGACACAGAATATGGTGAGAAACCCTGAAAAAAGAAGAAAATTAAAACCTCACACTGAAGGACCCCAAATATGGCGATTAAACCTGAAAAAGGTGGAAAATGAGAAAATCACACTGTAGGACCCAGAATTATGAAAAAACTTGAAAAACGTGGAAAATGTGAAAATCACACTGTAGGACAGAGAATATGCGGAGAAACCCTGAAAACGTGGAAAATTAAAAATACACGCTGTAGAACCCAGAATATGGCGAGAAAACCTGAGAAAAGTAGAAAATTACATACTCACACTGAAGGACTCCAAATTTGGTAGAAAACCTGATAAAGGTGGAAAATGAGAAAATCACACTGTAGCACCCAGAATTAAAAAAAAAAAAACGTGAAAAACGTGGAAAATGAGAAAATCACACTGCAGAACACAGATAATGCTGAGAAACCCTGAAAAACGTGGAAATGAGAAAATCACACTGTAGGACCCAGAATTGGAAAAAAACTTGAAAAACTTGTAAAATGAGAAAATCACACTGTAGGTCCCAGAATATGGCGAGAAACCCCGAAAAACATGCAAAATTAAATATAAACGCTGTAGGACCCAGAATAAGGCAAGAAACCCTGTAAAAAGTAGATAATTAAAAACTCACACTGAAAGACCTGGAATATGGCGACAAAACCAGAAAAACATGGAAAATTAATAACTCACACTCAAGGATTTGGAATATAGGGAGAAAACCTTAAAAATGTGGAAAATTATCAACTCACTCAGAAAGACCTGGAATATGGCCAGAAAACCTGAAAAACGTGGAAGGACATAGAATATGGCGAGAAATCTTGAAAAAGGTAGAAAATTAAAAATTCACACTGTAGGACCCAAAATATGTTGAGAAACCCTGAAAAACGTGGAAAATTAAAAACTCACACTGAAGGACTTGGAATATGATGAAAAACCCTGAAAAAAGTGGAAAATTAAAAATTCCCACTTAAGGACATAGAATATGGCAAGAAACCCTGAAAAAGTGGAAAAACAGAAATTCCCACTGTAGGACCCAAAATTGCGAAAATAACTTGAAAAGGGGGGAAAATGAGAAAAACATACTGTAAGACCCAGAATATGCGAGAAAACCCTGAAAAACGTGAAAAGTAAAAATTCACAAGGTCAGACCTAGAACATGAAGAGAAACCATGAAAAAAGTGGAAAATTAAAAATTCACACTGTGTTACCCAGAATATGGGGAGAAACACTGAAAAATGTGGAAAATTAAAAATTTACACTGAAGGACCTGGAATATGGCACAAAAACCTGAAAAACTTGGAAATGAGAAAATCACACTGTAGGACCCAGAATATGATGAAAACACCTGAAAAACATGGAAAATTAAAAATTCACACTGAAGGACCCGGAATATGGCTACAAAACCAGAAAAAATAAAAACTCACACTGAAGGACCCAGAATATGGCGAGATAACCTGAAAAAAGTAGAAAATTAAAAATTCACACTGAAAGACCCCGAATATGGCGAGAAAACCTGAAAGGTGGAAAATGAGAATAATCACACTGTAGGACCCAGAATTGGGAAAAAACATGAAAAATACCGAAAATGAGAAAATCACACTGTAGGACCCAGAATATGCCGAGAAACCATGAAAAACGTGGAAAATTAAAAACACACACTATAGGACCCAGAATATGGCCAGAAACCCTGAAAAAGTACAAAATTAAAAACTCACACTGAAGGACCCCAAATATTGCGATTAAACCTGAAAAAAGTGGAAAATGAGAAAATCACACTGTATTACCCAGAATATGGCAAGAAATACTGAAAAACCTGGAAAATTAAAAATTCACACTGAAGGACGTGGAATATGGCTAGAAAACCTGAAAAACATGGAAATGAGAAAATCACACTGTAAGACCCTGAATATAACGAAAAAACCTGAAAAACGTGGAAAATAAAAAATTCACACTGAAGGACCCGGAATATGTCGAGAAACCCTGAAAAACGTGAAAATTAAAAATTCACAATGAAGGACCCAGAATATGTCGAGAAAACCTGAAAAACGAGGAAAATTAAAACCTCACACTGAAGGATATCGAATATGGCGAGAAAACCTGAAAAAGTTTAAAAATGATAATAATCACACTGTAGGACCCAGAATTGCGAAAAAATTTGTAAAAAGTCCTAAATGAGAAAATCACACTGTAGGACCCAGAATATGGCGAGAAACCCTGAAAAAAGTAGAAAATTAAAAACTCCCACTGAAGGACGCCGAATATGGAGAGAAAACCTGAAAAAGGTGGAAAATGAGATAATCACAGTGTAGAACCAAGAATATGCCACGAAACCCTGAAAAACGTGGAAAATTAAAAATATACACAATAGGACCCAGAATATGGCAAGAAAACCTGAAAAAATTAGAAAATTAAAAACTCACACTGAAGGACCCAAAATATGGCGAGGAACCCTGAAAGGTGGAAAATGAGAAATCACAGTGATTAACGAAAAAACTTGAAAAACGTCGAAAATGAGAAAATCACAGTGGAGGACCCAGAATATGCCTAGAAACACTGAATACATGAAAATTAAAAATTCACACTGTATTTCCCAGAATATGGCAAGAAATACTAAAAAACGTGGAAAAGTAAAAATTCACACTGAAGGACCTGGAATATGGCAAGAAAACCAGAAAAACAAGGAACATTAAAAATTCACACTGAAGGACCCAGAATATAGCGAAAAACCCTGAAAAATGTAGAAAATTAAAAGCTCACACTGAAGGACCCCAAATATGGCGAAAAAAACCTGAAAAAGGTGGAAAATGAGAAAACCACACTGTAGGTCCTAGAATTACGAAAAAACTTGAAAAACTAGGAAATTAGAAACTCACACTGAAGGACCCCGAATATGGCGAGAAAACCTGAAAAAAGGTGGAAAATGAGAAAATCACACTGTAGGACCCAGAATTGCGAAAAAACTTGAAAACCGTCGAAAATAAAAAAAAAAAAAATCACACTTAGGACCCAGAATATGCGGAGAAACCCTTGAAAAACGTGGAAAAATAAAATACACGCTGTAGGAACCAGAATATATTGAGAAACCCTGAAAAAGTAGAAAATCAAAAACTCACACTGAAGGACCCCAAATACGGGGAGAAATCCTGAAAAACGTGGAAATGAGAAAATCACACTCTAGGACCAAGAATATGACGAAAAAATCTGAAAAACCAGGAAAATTAAAAATTCACACTGAAGGACCGGGAATATGGCAAGAAAACCTGAAAAACGAGGAAAATTAAAAACACAAACTGAAGGACCCGGAATATGGCGAGAAAACATGAAAAACATGGAAAATTAAATATTCACACTGAAGGACCCAGAATATGCTGAGAAAACCTGAAAAAGTTGGATAATGAGCATTTCACAGTGTAGGACACAGAACATGACGAAAAAAAACTTAAAAACGTTTAAAATTAAAAATTCACACTGTAGGACCAGAATATGGCGAGAAACCCAGAGAAACGTGGAAAATTTAAAAATCACACTGTAGGACACAGAATATGGCGATTAACCCTGTAAAAAAGTAGAATATTAAAAACTCACACTGAAGTACCCCGAAAATGGCAAGAAAACCTGAAAAAGGTGGAAAATGAGAAAATCACACTGTAGGATCCAGAATTGCGAAACAAAAAACTTGAAAAATGTCAAAAATGAGAAAATCACACTGTAGGACCCAGAATAGGCCGAGTAACCCTGAAAAACGTGGAAAATTAAAAATACACGCTGTAGGACCCAGAATATGGCAAGAAACCCTGAAAGAATTAGAAAATTAAAAACTCACACTGAAGGACCCGGAATATGGCGAGAAAACCTGAAAAAGGTGGAAAATGAGAAAATCACACTGTAGGACCAGAATTGCAAAACAAAAAACTTGAAAAATATCAAAAATGAGAAAATCACACTGTAGGACCCAGAATATGCCGAGAAACCCTGAAAACGTGGAAAATTAAAAATATACGCTGGGGGAACCAGATTATGGCGAGAAACCATGAAAAAAATTGGACAATGAAAATTCTCACTGTATTACCCAGAATATGGCAATCAACCCTGAAAAAAGTAGATAACTATAAACTCACACTGATGGACCCGGAATATGGCGAGAAAACCTGAAAAAGGTGGAAAATGAGAAAATCACACTGTAGGACCAGAATTGCAAAACAAAAAACTTGAAAAATGTCAAAAATGAGAAAATCACACTGTAGGACCCAGAATAGGCCGAGTAACCCTGAAAAACGTGGAAAATTAAAAATACACGCTGTAGGACCCAGAATATGGCAAGAAACCCTGAAAGAATTAGAAAATTAAAAACTCACACTGAAGGACCCGGAATATGGCGAGAAAACCTGAAAAAGGTGGAAAATGAGAAAATCACACTGTAGGACCCAGAATTACGAAAAAACTTTAAAAACGTGGAAAATGAGAAAATCACTCTTCAGGACCCAAAATATGCCAAGAAACCGTGAAAAACGTGAAAATTAAAAATTCACACTGTCAGACCCACATTATGGCGAGAAACCTTGAAAAAAATTGGACAATAAAAATCCACACTGTATTACCCAGAATACGGCCAGCAACCCTGAAAAAAGTAGATAACTATAAACTCACACTGATGGACGAGGATATGGCTAGAAAACATGAAAAAGGTGGAAAATGAGAAAATCACACTGCAGGACCCAGAATATGCTGAGAATCCCTGAAAATCGTGGAAAATTAAAAATTCACACTGAAGGACCCGGAATTTGGCGAGAAAACCTGAAAAACGAGGAAAATTAAAAATTCACACTGTATTACCCAAAATATGGGGAGAAATACTGAAAAACGTGGAAAATTAAAAATTCACACTGCAGGACCTGGAATATGGCAAGAAATCCTGAAAAACTTGGAAACGAGAATATCACACTGTAGGACCCAGAATATGATGAAAAAACCTGGAAAACGTGGAAAATTAAAAATTCACACTGAAGGAATCAGAATATGGCGAGAAAACCTGAAAAAACGAGGAAAATTAAAAACTCACACTGTAGGACCTAGATTATGGCGAGATAACCTGAAAAAGGTGGAAAATGAGAAAATCACATGTAGGACCCAGAATTGTGAGAAAACCTGAAAAAGGTTGAAAACGAGAAAATAACACTGCAGGAGCCAGAATATGCTGAGAAAACCTGAAAAACATTGAAAATTAAATATTCACACTATAGGACCCTGAATATGGCGAGAAACACTGAAAAAGGAAAAAAACGAGAAAATCACACTGTAATAATCAGAATATGACGAAATAACTTAAAAACGTGGAAAATTTAAAATTCACACTGTAGTACCCAGAATATGGCAAGAAAACCTTAAAAACTAGAAATTAAAAAACTCACACTGAAGGACCCCAAATATGGCGAGAAAACCTGAAAAACATGGAAATGAAAAAATCACACTGTAGAACCAGATTATGACGAAGAAACCTGAAAAATGTGGAAAAATAAAAATTCACACTCAAGGACCCGGATATAGCGAGCAAAACTGAAAAATGAGGAAAATTAAAATCTCACACTGAAGGACCCAGAATATGGCAAGAAAACCTGTAAAACCTAGAAAATTAAATATTCACACTGGAGGACACAGAATATTTTGAGAAACTGTAAAATCTTGAAAATTAAAAATTCACTCTAAAGGACCAGAATATGGCAAGAAACCTTGAAAAACGTGGAAAATTAAAAATTCACACTGAAGAACCTGGAATATGGCAAGAAAATAAGAAAAACGTGGAAATGAGAAAATCACACTGTATGACCTTGAATATGGCGAGAAAACCTGAAAAACGAGGAAAATTAAAAACTCACACTGAAGGACCCAGAATATGGCGAGAAAACCTGAAAAACATGGAAAATTAAATATTCACAAAGTAGAACCCAGGATAGGGAGAGAAACACTGAAAAAAGTGGAAAATTAAAAATTCACACTCTAGGAACAGAATATGGCAAGAAAACTTGAAAAACGTGGAAAATCGAAAATTCACACTGTAGGACTCAGAATATGCCGAGAAGACCTGAAAAAGTTGGAAAATGAGAAAATCACACTGAAGGACCCAGAATATGACGAAAAAAAACTTAAAAAGGTTTAAAATTAAAAATTCATACTGTAGGACACAGAACATGGCAAGAAAACCTGAAAAACGTGAAAAATTTAAAATTCACACTGTAGGATGCAGAATATGGCGAGAAACACTGAAAAAAGTAAAAAATTTAAATCTCACACTGAAGGACCCTGAATATGTCGAGAAAACCTGAAAAAGGTGGAAAATGAGAAAATCACACTATAGGACCCAGAATTGCGAAAAAAAATTGAAAAACGTCGAAAATGAGAAAATCACACTGTAGGACCCAGAATATGCCGAGAAACCCTGAAAAATGTGCAAAATTAAACATACACGCTGTAGGACCCAGAATATGGCAACAAACCATGAAAAAACTAAAAAACTAAAAACTCACACTGAAGGACCCCGAATATGGGGAGAAATCCTAAAAAACGTGGAAATGAGAAAATCACACTCTAGGACCCAGAATATGACGAAAAAACCTGAAAAACATGGAAAATTAAAAATTCACACTGAAGGTCCGGGAATATGGTGAGAAAACCTGAAAAACGAGGAAAATTAAAAACACAAACTGAAGGACCCAGAATATGGCGAGAAAACATGAAAAACATGGAAAATTAAATATTCACACTGTAGGACCCAGAATATGGCGAGAAACACTGAAAAAGGAGGAAAATGAGAAAATCACACTATAGGACCAGAATATGGCAAGAAACCTTGAAAAACGTGGAAAATTAAAAATTCACAATGTAGGAACCAGAATATGCTGAGAAAATCTGAAAAAGTTGGATAATGAGAATATCAAACTGTAGGACCCAGAACATGACGAAAATAACTTAAAAACGTTTAAAATTAAAAAATCAAACTGTAGGACCTGAATATGGCGAGAAACCCTGAGAATCTTGGAAAATTTAAAAATCACACTGTAGGACGCAGAATATGGCGATTAACCCTGTAAAAAGTGGAATATTAAAAACTCACACTGAAGTACCCCGAAATTGGCAAGAAAACCTGAAAAAGGTGGAAAATGAAAAAAATCACACTGTAGGACCCAAAATATGCTGAGTAACCCTGAAAAACTTGGAAAATTAAAAATACACGCTGTAGGACCCAGAATATGGCAAAAAACCCTGAAAGAATTAGAAAATTAAAAACTCACACTGAAGGAACCGGAATATGGCAAGAAAACCTGAAAAAGTGGAAAGTCTCTCTCTGTCTCTCTCTCTATGTCTCTCTCTGTCTCTCTCTTTCTCTATCTCTGTCTCTCTCTATTTCTCTCTGTCTCTATCTGTCTCTCTCTCTGTCTCTCTCTGTTCTCTCTCTCTCTGTCTCTCTCTTTCCCTCTCTCTGTCTCTCTCTGTCTCTATCTCTGTCTCTCTCTGTCTCTCTCTGTCACTCTGTCTCTCTCTGTCTCTCTCTGTCCCTCTCTGTCTCTCTCTGTGTCTTTCTTTGTCTCTCTCTGTCTCTCCCTGTCTCTCTCTGTCTCTCTCTTTATGTCTCTCTCTGTCTCTCTCTTTCTCTCTCTCTGTATCTCTCTGTCTCTCTTTGTCTCTCTCTGTGTCTTTCTTTGTCTCTCTCTGTCTCTCTTTGTCTCTCTCTGTAACTCTCTCTATGTCTCTCTCTGTCTCTCTCTTTCTCTATCTCTGTCTCTCTCTGTTTCTCTCTGTCTCTATCTCTCTGTGTGTCTCTTTCTTTCCTTCTCTCTGTCTCTATCTCTTTCTCTCTATGTCTCTCTCTGTCACTCTGTCTCTCTCTGTCTCTCTCTGTCTCTCTCTGTCTATCTGTCTCTCTCTGTCTCTCTCTGTCTCTCTCTCTTTCTCTCTCTGTCTCTCTCTGTGTCTTTCTTTGTCTCTCTCTGTCTCTCTGTCTCTCTCTGTCTCTCTCTGTGTCTCTCTCTATCTCTCTCTCTGTCTCTCTCTGTCTCTCTCTGTCTCTCTCAATGTATCTCTCTCTCTATGTCTCTCTCTGTGTCTTTCTTTGTCTCTCTCTGTCTCTCTCTGTCTCTCTGTGTGTCTCTCTCTGTCTCTCTCTCTATCTCTGTCTCTCTCTGTCTTTCTCACTCTGTCTCTGTCTCTCTCTGACTCTCTCTGTCTCTCTCTTTCTCTCTGTCTCTCTCTGTCTCTATCTCTGTCTCTCTCTGTCCTTCTGACTCTTTCTGTCTCTCTCTGTCTCTCTCTCTGTCTCTCTCTGTCTCTCTCCTTCTCTCTCTCTGTCTCTCTCTTTCCCTCTCTCTGTCTCTCTCTGTCTCTATCTCTGTCTCTCTCTGTCTCTCTCTGTAACTCTGTCTCTCTCTGTCTCTGTCTATCTGTCACTCTCTGTCTCTATCTCTGTATCTCTCTGTCTCTGTCTTTATCTGTGTCTTTCTTTGTCTCGCTCTGTCTCTCTCTGTCTCTCTCTCTATGTCTCTCTTTGTCTCTCTCTTTCTCTATCTCTGTCTCTCTCTGTTTATCTCTGTCTCTATCTGTCTCTCTCTCTGTCTCTCTCTGTCTCTCTCTGTCTCTCTCTGTCTCTCTCTTTCCCTCTCTCTGTCTCTCTCTGTCTCTATCTCTGTCTCTCTCTGTCTCTCTCTGTCACTCTGTCTCTCTCTGTCTCTCACTGTCTCTCTCTGTCTCTCTCTGTCTATCTGACTCTCTCTGTCTCTCTCTGTCTCTCTCTCTTTCTCTGTCTCTGTCTCTCTCTGTCTCTCTCTGTCACTCTGTCTCTCTCTGTTTCTCTCTGTCTCTATCTGTCTCTCTGTCTCTATCTGTCTCTCTGTCTCTATCTGTCTCTCTCTGTCTCTCTCTGTCCCTCACTCTGTATCTCTCTGTCTCTATCTCTGTCTCTCTCTGTCTCTCTCTGTCACTCTGTCCCTCTCTGTCTCTCTCTGTCTCTCTCTCTATCTCTCTCTCTCTCTGTCTCTCTCTGTCTCTCTCTGTCTAACTCTATCTGTCTCTGTCTCTCTCTGTCTCCATCTGTCACTCTGTCCGTCTCTCTCTGTCTCTCTCTGTCCCTTCTGTCTCTATCTCTGTATCTCTCTGTCTCTCTCTGTCTCTCTGTCTCTCTCTGTGTCTCTCTCTGTCTCTCTCTCTCTATCTCTGTCTCTCTCTGTCTTTCTCACTCTGTCTGTGTCTCTCTCTGTCCCTCTCTCTGTCTCTCTCTGTCTCTATCTCTGTCTCTCTCTGACTCTCTCTGTCTCTCTCTTTCTCTCTGTCTCTCTCTCTTTAATTCTCTGTCTCTCTCTGTCTCTCTCTGTCTCTCTCTGTCTCTCTCTCTCTGTGTCTCTCTCTGTCTTTCTCTGTCTCTATCTCTGTCTCTCTCTGTCTTTCTCTGGGTCTTCCTTTGTCTCTCTCTGTCTGTCTCTGTCTCACTCTCTGTCTTTCTCTGTCTCTCTCTGTGTCTCTCTCTGTCTTTCTCTGTCTCTATCTCTATCTCTCTCTGTCTCTCTCTGTCCTTCTGACTCTTTCTGTCTCTCTCTGTCTCTCTCTCTGTGTCTCTCTGTGTCTCTCTGTCTCTCTCTATGTCTTTCATTGTCTCTCTCTGTCTCTCTCTGTCTATCTCTCTGTCTCTCTCTGTCTCTCTCTGTCTCTCTCTGTCTCTATCTCTGTCTCTCTCTGTCTCTCTCTGTCTCTCTATGTCTCTCTTAATGTATCTCTCTGTCTCTCTATGTCTCTCTCTGTGTCTTTCTTTGTCTCTCTCTGTCTCTCTCTCTCTCTGTGTCTCACTCTGTCTCTCTCTGTCTCACTCTCTGTCTCTGTCTCTGTCTCTCTCTCTGTCTCTCTCTGTCTCTCTCTCTAAATCTGTCTCTCTCTGTATTTCTCACTCTGTCTCTGTCTCTCTCTGTCCCTCTCTCTGTCTCTCTCTGTCTCTATCTCTGTCTCTCTCTGACTCTCTCTGTCTCTCTCTTTCTCTCTGTCTCTCTCTGTCTCTCTTTGTCTCTCTCTCTGTATCTCTCTGTGTCTCTCTGTGTCTCTCTGTGTCTCTCTCTATGTCTCTCTGTGTCTCTCTCTGTCTCTCTCTGTGTCTCTCTGTGTCTCTCTGTGTCTCTCTGTCTCTCTCTGTGTCTCTCTCTGTCTCTCTCTGTCTATCTCTGTCTCTCTCTGTCTCTCTCAATGTATCTCTCTGTCTCTCTATGTCTCTCTCTGTGTCTTTCTTTGTCTCTCTCAGTCTCTCTCTCTCTCTCTGTCTCACTCTGTCTCTCTCTCTGTCTCTCTTTGTCTCTCTCTCTGTATCTCTCTGTCTCTCTCTGTCTCTCTCTGTCTCTCTCTCTGTGTCTCTCTCTGTCTTTCTTTTTCTCTATCTATATCGCTCTCTGTCTCTCTCTGTGTCTTTTTTGTCTCTCTCTGTCTCTCTCTGTCTCTCTCTGTCTCTCTCTGTCTCTCTTAGTCTCTCTCTGTGTCTTTCATTGTCTCTCTCTGTCTCTCTCTGTCTTTCGGTGTCTCTCTCTCTGTCTCTCTCTGTCTCACTCTCTGTCTCTCTCTGTCTCTATCTCTGTCTCTCTCTGTCTCTCTCTGTCTGTCTCTGTCTGTCTATGTCTATCTCTGTCTCTCTCTGTGTCTCTCTGTGTCTCTCTCTGTGTCTCTCTGTGTCTCTCTGTCTCTCTCTGTGTCTCTCTCTGTCTCTCTCTGTCTCTATCTCTGTCTCTCTCTGTCTCTCTATGTCTCTCTCAATGTATCTCTCTGTCTCTCTATGTCTCTCTCTGTGTCTTTCTTTGTCTCTCTCTGTCTCTCTCTTTCTGTGTCTCTCTCTGTCTCTCTCTGTCTCTCTCTCTAACTCTGTCTCTCTCTGTATTTCTCACTCTGTTTCTGTCTCTCTCTGTCCCTCTCTCTGTCTCTCTCTGTCTCTATCTCTGTCTCTCTCTGACTCTCTCTGTCTCTCTCTTTCTCTCTGTCTCTCTCTGTCTCTCTCTGTGTCTTTTTTTGTCTCTCTCTGTCTCTCTCTGTCTCTCTCTGTCTCTCTTAGTCTCTCTCTGTGTCTTTCATTGTCTCTCTCTGTCTCTCTCTGTCTTTCGGTGTCTCTCTCTCTGTCTCTCTCTGTCTCACTCTCTGTCTCTCTCTGTCTCTATCTCTGTCTCTCTCTGTCTCTCTCTGTCTGTCTCTGTCTGTCTATGTCTATCTCTGTCTCTCTCTGTGTCTCTCTGTGTCTCTCTCTGTCTCTCTCTGTCTCTATCTCTGTCTCTCTCTGTCTCTCTATGTCTCTCTCAATGTATCTCTCTGTCTCTCTCTGTCTCTCTCTGTCTCTCTCTGTCTCTCTTAGTCTCTCTCTGTGTCTTTCATTGTCTCTCTCTGTCTCTCTCTGTCTTTCGGTGTCTCTCTCTCTGTCTCTCTCTGTCTCACTCTCTGTCTCTCTCTGTCTCTATCTCTGTCTCTCTCTGTCTCTCTCTGTCTGTCTCTGTCTGTCTATGTCTATGTCTGTCTCTCTCTGTGTCTCTCTGTGTCTCTCTCTTTCTCTCTCTGTCTCTATCTCTGTCTCTCTCTGTCTCTCTATGTCTCTCTCAATGTATCTCTCTGTCTCTCTATGTCTCTCTCTGTGTCTTTCTTTGTCTCTCTCTGTCTCTCTCTTTCTGTGTCTCACTCTGTCTCTCTCTGTCTCTCTCTCTGTCTCTGTGTCTCTCTCTGTCTTTCTCTGTCTCTATCTCTATCTCTCTCCGTCTCTCTCTGTCCTTCTGACTCTTTCTGTCTCTCTCTGTCTCTCTCTCTGTGTCTCTCTGTGTCTCTCTGTCTCTCCTATGTCTTTCATTGTCTCTCTCTGTCTCTCTCTGTCTATCTCTCTGTCTCTCTGTCTCTCTCTGTCTCTCTCTGTCTCTATCTCTGTCTCTCTGTCTCTCTATGTCTCTCTTAATGTATCTCTCTGTCTCTGTATGTCTCTCTCTGTGTCTTTCTTTGTCTCTCTCTGTCTCTCTCTCTCTGTGTCTCACTCTGTCTCTCTCTGTCTCTCTCTCTGTCTCTGTCTCTGTCTCTCTCTCTGTCTCTCTCTGTCTCTCTCTCTAAATCTGTCTCTCTCTGTATTTCTCACTCTGTCTCTGTCTCTCTCTGTATCACTCTCTGTCTCTCTCTGTCTCTATCTCTGTCTCTCTGTCTCTCTCTGTCTCTCTCTGTCCTTCTGTATCTTTCTGTCTTCTCTGTCTCTCTCTCTGTTTCTCTCTGTCTCTCTCTGTCTCTCTGTGTCTTTGTTTGTCTCTCTCTGTCTCTCTCTGTCTCTCTGTGTCTCTCTCTCTCTGTCTCTCTCTGTCTCTCTCTGTCTCTATCTCTGTCTCTCTCTGTCTCTCTCTGTCTCTCTCTGTCTGTCTCTGTCTCCCTGTGTCTCCCTCTCTGTCTCTCTCTCTGTCTCTCTGTGTTTTTCTTTGTCTCTCTCTGTCTCTCTCTCTGTCTCTCTCTGTCTCTCTCTGTCTCTCTGTGTTTTTCTTTGTCTCTCTCTGTCTCTCTCTGTTTCTCTCTCTGTCTCACTCTGTCTCTCTCTGTCTCTCTCTGTCTCTCTCTCTGTCTCTCTCCCTGTCTCTCTCTCTGTCTCTCTCTATGTCTCTCTCTCTTTCTCACTCTGTGTATCTCTGTCTCACTCTGTGTCTCTCTCTGTCTCACTCTGTCTCTCTCTGTCTCTCTCTGTCTCTCTCTCTGTCTCTCTGTCTCTCTCTGTCTCTCTCTATCTCTGTCTCTCTCGGTCTCTCTCTGTCTCTCTCTGTCTGTCTTTGACTCTCTGTGTGTCTCTCTGTGTGTCTCTCTGTGTCTCTCTGTCTCTCTCAATGTATCTCTCTGTCTCTCTATGTCTCTCTCTGTCTTTCTTTGTCTCTCTCTGTCTCTCTCTGTCTCTCTCTGTGTCTCTCTCTGTCTCTCTCTCTATCTCTGTCTCTCTCTGTCTTTCTCACTCTGTCTCTGTCTCTCTCTGTCTCTGTCTCTGTCTCTCTCTGACTCTCTCTGTCTCTCTCTTTCTCTCTGTCTCTCTCTGTCTCTCTCTGTCTCTCTCTGTATCTCTCTGTCTCTCTCTGTCTCTCTCTCTGTGTCTCTCTCTTTCTTTCTCTGTCTCTATCTCTGTCTCGCTCTGTCTCTCTCTGTGTCTTTCTTTGTCTCTCTCTGTCTCTCTCTGTCTCACTCTCTGTCTCTCTCTGTCTTTCTCTGTCTCTCTCTGTCTTTCTCTGTCTCTATCTCTGTCTCTCTCTGTCTCTCTCTGTCCTTCTGACTCTTTATGTCTCTCTCTGTCTCTCTCTCTGTATCTCTCTGTCTCTCTCTGTCTCTCTCTGTGTCTTTCATTGTCTCTCTCTGACTCTATCTGTCTCTCGCTGTCTCTCTCTGTCTCTCTCTGTCTCTCTCTGTCTCTATCTCTGTCTCTCTCTGTCTGTCTCTGTCTGTCTCTGTCTCTCTCTGTCTCTCTCTGTCTTTCTCTCTGTCTCTCTCTGTGTCTCTCTGTGTCTCTCTGTGTCTCTCTGTGTCTCTCTCTGTGTCTCTCTGTGTCTCTCTCTGTCTCTCTCTGTGTCTCTCTGTGTCTCTCTGTGTCTCTCTGTCTCTCTCTGTGTCTCTCTCTGTCTCTCTCTGTCTATCTCTGTCTCTCTCTGTCTCTCTCAATGTATCTCTCTGTCTCTCTATGTCCCTCTCTGTGTCTTTCTTTGTCTCTCTCAGTCTCTCTCTCTCTCTCTGTCTCACTCTGTCTCTCTCTCAGTCTCTCTTTGTCTCTCTCTCTGTATCTCTCTGTCTCTCTCTGTCTCTCTCTCTGTGTCTCTCTCTGTCTTTCTTTTTCTCTATCTATATCGCTCTCTGTCTCTCTCTGTGTCTTTTTTTGTCTCTCTCTGTCTCTCTCTGTCTCTCTCTGTCTCTCTCTGTCTCTCTTAGTCTCTCTCTGTGTCTTTCATTGTCTCTCTCTGTCTCTCTCTGTCTTTCGGTGTCTCTCTCTCTGTCTCTCTCTGTCTCACTCTCTGTCTCTCTCTGTCTCTATCTCTGTCTCTCTCTGTCTCTCTCTGTCTGTCTCTGTCTGTCTATGTCTATCTCTGTCTCTCTCTGTGTCTCTCTGTGTCTCTCTCTGTGTCTCTCTGTGTCTCTCTGTCTCTCTCTGTGTCTCTCTCTGTCTCTCTCTGTCTCTATCTCTGTCTCTCTCTGTCTCTCTATGTCTCTCTCAATGTATCTCTCTGTCTCTCTATGTCTCTCTCTGTGTCTTTCTTTGTCTCTCTCTGTCTCTCTCTTTCTGTGTCTCACTCTGTCTCTCTCTGTCTCTCTCTCTGTCTCTGTCTCTGTCTCTCTCTGTCTCTCTCTGTCTCTCTCTCTAACTCTGTCTCTCTCTGTATTTCTCACTCTGTCTCTGTCTCTCTCTGTCCCTCTCTCTGTCTCTCTCTGTCTCTATCTCTGTCTCTCTCTGACTCTCTCTGTCTCTCTCTTTCTCTCTGTCTCTCTCTGTCTCTCTTTGTCTCTCTGTCTGTATCTCTCTGTCTCTCTCTGTCTCTCTCTCTCAGTGTCTCCCTCTGTCTTTCTTTGTCTCTATGTCTGACTCTCTCTGTCTCTCTTGTGTCTTTCTTTGTCTCTTCTATGTCTCTCTCTGTCTCTCTCTCTGTCTCCCTCAGTCTCTCTCTGTGTCTCTCTCTGTCTTTCTCTGTCTCTATCTCTGTCTCTCTGTCTCTCTCTGTCTCTCTCTGTCCTTCTGTATCTTTCTGTCTCTCTCTGTCTCTCTCTCTGTATCTCTCTGTCTCTCTCTGTCTCTCTCTGTGTCTTTCTTTGTCTCTCTCTGTCTCTCTCTGTCTCTTTGTGTCTCTCTCTATCTCTCTCTGTCTCTCTCTGTCTCTATCTCTGTCTCTCTCTGTCTCTCTCTGTCTGTCTCTGTCTCTCTGTGTCTCTCTCTGTGTGTCTCTGTCTCTCTCTGTTTCTCTCTCTGTCTCTCTCTGTCTCTAACTCTGTCTCTCTCTGTCTCTCTGACTCTCTCTGTATCTCTCTGTCTCTCTCTGTGTTTTTCTTTGTCTCTCTCTGTCTCTCTCTGTCTCTCTCTCTGTCTCTCTCTGTCTCTCTCTGTCTCTCTTTGTCTCTCTGTGTTTTTCTTTGGCTCTCTCTGTCTCTCTCTGTGTCTCTTTCTGTCTCACTATGTCTCTCTCTGTCTCTCTCTGTCTCTCTCTCTGTCTCTCTCTCTGTCTCTCTCTGTCTCTCTCTCTTTCTCACTCTGTGTATCTCTGTCTCTCTCTGTGTCTCTCTCTGTCTCACTCTGTCTTTCTCTGTCTCTCTCTGTCTCTCTCTCTGTCTCTCTGTCTCTCTTTGTCTCTCTCTGTCTCTATCTCTGTCTCTCTCTGTCTCTCTCTGTCTCTCTCTGTCTGTCTCTGTCTCTCTGTGTGTCTCTCTCTGTGTCTCTCTGTGTCTCTCTCTGTGTCTCTCTCTATCTCTCTGTCTCTCTCAATGTATCTCTCTGTCTCTCTATGTCTCTCTCTGTCTTTCTTTGTCTCTCTCTGTCTCTCTCTGTCTCTCTCTGTCTCTCTATGTGACTTTCAGTGGCCCCACACAGCCTCACATATACTTCTAAAAATTTAAAGAAGGGTGTGGCCACTCTAAAAGCTCAACAATTAACAGCATTGTCTCCTCTTCCAGAGTACCTGGGATCAACTACCAGCAACTATATGGTGGCCCATCTCCAGTTCCAGGGGATCAGACAGACAGACATACAGACAGTGATAAAAATGGCAGGCCTGCCTGGTCTTTCTTTCTTTCTTATCCTTTTTAAAAAATGTTTATTTATATATTTATTTATGTATTTATTAGATATAAGTACACTGTAGCTGTCTTCAGACACTCCAGAAGAGGGTGTCAGATTCTGGAGAATCTAAATCCCTCTTATGGTCTGCATATGATGTACATAAACACAGCCTCACATATACTTCTAAAAATTTAAAGATGTGTGGGGCCACTGAGAGGGCTCAACAATTAACAGCCTTGTCTCCTCTTTCAGAGAACCTGGGATAAACTACCAGCACCTTATGGTGGCCCATCTCCAGTTCCAGTGGATCAGACAGACAGACAGACAGAGAGACAGAGATAAGGATGGCAGGCCTGCCTGGTCTTTCTTTATTTCTTATACTTTTTAAAAAATGTTTATTTATTTATTTATTTATTTATTTATTTATGTATTAGATATAAGTACACTGTAGCCCTCTTCAGACACTCCAGAAGAGGGTGACAGATTCTAGAGTATCTAAATCCCTCTTATGGTCTGAATATAATGTACATAAACACAGCATCACATATACTTCTAAAAATTAAAAATGGGTGGGGCCACTGAAAGGGCTCAACAATTAACAGCATTGTCTCCTCTTCCAGAGAACCTGGGATCAACTACCAGCAACTATATGGTGGCCCATCTCCAGTTCCAGGGGATCAGACAGACAGACAGACAGACAGACAGAGATAAGGATGGCAGGCCTGCCTGGTCTTACTTTCTTTCTTATCCTTTTTAAAAAATGTTTATTTATTTATTTATTTATTTATTTATTTATTTATGTATATATTAGATATAAGTACACTGTAGCTGTCTTCAGACACTCCAGAAGAGGGTGTCAGATTCTGGAGAATCTAAATCCCTCTTATGGTCTGCATATGATGTACATAAACACAGCCTCCCATATACTTCTAAATATTTAAAGATGGGTAGGGCCACTGATAGGGCTCAACAATTAACAGCATTGTCTCCTCTTTCAGAGAACCTAGGATCAACTACCAGCAACTTTATGGTAGCCCATCTCCAGTTCCAGGGGATCAGACAGACAGACAGACAGACAGACAGAGATAAGGATGGCAGGCCTGCCTGGTCTTACTTTCTATCTTATCCTTTTTAAAAAATGTTTATTTATTTATTTATTTACTTACGTATTTATTATATATAAGTACACTGTAGCTGTCTTCAGTCACTCCAGTAGAGGGTGTAAGATTCTGGAGAATCTAAATCCTCTTATAATCTGAATATGATGTACATAAAACAGCCTCACTTATACTTCTAAATATTTAAAGAAGTGTGGGGCCATTGAAAGGGCTCAACAATTAACAGCATTGTCTCCTCTTCCAGAGTACATGGGATCAACTACCAGCAACTATATGGTGGTCCATCTCCAGTTCCAGGGGATCAGACAGACAGACATACAGACAGTGATAAGGATGGCAGGCCTGCCTGGTCTTTCTTTCTTTCTTATCCTTTTTTAAAAAATGTTTATTTATATATTTATTTATGTATTTATTAGATATAAGTACACTGTAGCTGTCTTCAGACACTCCAGAAGAGGGTGTCAGATTCTGGAGAATCTAAATCCCTCTTATGGTCTGCATATGATGTACATAAACACAGCCTCACATATACTTCTAAAAATTTAAAGATGTGTGGGGCCACTGAGAGGGCTCAACAATTAACAGCATTGTCTCCTCTTTCAGGGAACCTGGGATAAACTACCAGCACCTTATGGTGGCCCATCTCCAGTTCCAAGGGATCAGACAGACAGACAGACAGAGAGACAGAGATAAGGATGGCAGGCCTGACTGGTCTTTCTTTATTTCTTATACTTTTTTAAAAATGTTTATTTATTCATTTATTTATTTATTTATTTATTTATTTATTTATTTATTTATTAGATATAAGTACACTGTAGCCGTCTTCAGACACTCCAGAAGATGGTGTCAGATTCTGGAGAATCTAAATCCCTCTTATGGTCTGAATATGATGTACATAAACACAGCCTCACATATACTTCTAAAAATTAAAAATGGGTGGGGCCACTGAAAGGGCTCAACAATTAACAGCATTGTCTCCTCTTCCAGAGAACCTGGGATCAACTACCAGCACATACAAGGTGGCCCATCTCCAGTTCCAGGGGATCAGACAGACAGACAGACAGGCAGAGATAAAGATGGCAGGCCTGCCTGGTCTTTCTTTCTTTCTTATCCTTTTTAAAAAATATTTATTTATTTATTTATTTATTTATTTATTTATTTATGTATTTCTTAGATATAAGTACACTGTAGCTTTCTTTACACACTCCAGAGGAGGGTGTCAGATTCTGGAGAATGTAAATCCCTCTTATGGTCTGCATATGATGTACATAAACACAGCCTCACATATACTGAGCTGAGGTGTTACAGGCCAACTGCTGGAATTTCTGAGTACCACCTAGATAGAGAAAAGCTATGCTGTGGTTGCTTAATTTATGTATTTTATTATTTCTATTTGTTGTTTTGTTTTGTTTTATTTGTTTTTAGAGAAGTCCTCTGTCTGTAGCTCTGGCTGACCCAGGACTGCCTACTTGTGTTAATTAGGGTTTCACAGCTGAGAACAGACACCAAGAGCAAGGTAAGGCTTAGAAAACCCTACATTCAGTGGTGGCTCAAGCTCTTAATGAGAGCACTCTGTAGGCAGAGGCAGTCAGTTTCTGAGTTCGAGGCCACCCTGGTGAAAGACAGGGCTAGGGTAGGGGCTAGGGTGAGGAAAGGAAGAAAGGAAAGAAGGAAAGAAAGAAAGGAAAGAAGAAAAGAAAGAAAGAAAAAGTTTTTATAAAAGTTTTATAAAAAGTGTTAACGTTTTTAAAAATTAAAAAAAAAAAATACCAGATCACCATCACACAGCATTGGCTGTCTTCAGGTGTATCCTTTCAGCCTCCAAAACAAAAAACAACGGCTGGTTGTCTTCAGGTGTATCCTATTCTCGAGTCTTATTTCCAACCTTAGAGCTGGGCTGAGATGCCTCATTATGTAATTGCAAACCTTCCTTGGTTTGTCTTTTCCATTTCTAAGACTAACAGGCCTTTTTCTATTTATTGAATATGCTCATGACTGTCCTTTAGATATAGTAAATATAACTGTTGCTTATAAAACTTGTTTTCTAGGAATTTTTAAAGGGCAATGGCAGAGTTTATTTATAAAAAAATATTTTGCATTTATTTATTTGTGTGAGTGATGAAGCTCAGGTCTTCAAACTCGTCAGGAGGTATGATTACCTCCCCTCTCTCTCAACCCCTCTCTCTCCTCTCTCAATGATTGTGTAAGAATGTTTTGCATGTGTATGCTGTGCCCACAGACTCCAGAACAGAGTATTAGATCCCCTGGAACTGGAGATGGGCCACCATATATAATACTGGTAATTGAGCCCAGGTTCTCTGGAAGAGGAGACAATGCTCTTAATTGTTGAGCCCTCTCTGTAGCCACATCTTTCTTTCTTTCTTTTTTTTTTGAGTATATGTGAGGCTGTGTTTATATACATCATATGCAGACAATAAGAATGATTTAGATTCTTCACAATCTGACACCCTCTTCTGGACTGTCTGAAGATAGCTACAGCATACTTAAATATAATAAATAAATAAAACTTTAAAAAGAAAAGGAAAAGTAAAAAAGAAAGAACAGGCCTGCCATATGCATGTTCATAGAGGAAAATGGGAGAGACCACAATCTAACCTCAGCAGGTTGCTTCCTTCTGGATGGTAGCTCACAGTTTCATCCCAGCAAGACAGGCAAATCACTGAGTTCAAGGACAGTAAGGTTCAGGACAACCAAGGTTAGGAAGGAAAAGGGTCTATGTTGAGAATACAAACCGACAAAACAACAACTAGGAAAAAGAAGTGACAGTGTAACTTGGGGTAGGGTACCAACAAGAGAAAGCTTTCTGTTACCACTTACAAACACCAGTAGCCTTGCACCCTTCTGCCCAGGTCCCTGCCTTCCTTTCTAGGAATTCTAAGGATGCTAGGGGGTGGGGGAATCCAGATTAACTTTTTAAAAACAAAGACTTGGTCTTTGATGTCTATAGGAAGCCCTTCTCAGTGCCTTTAACTACCACTGAACTTTCAGGGCTGTGACTCAACTGTAACAAGGAACAGGGCTAAGAACCTGCAGCCTTTGAAAACAACTATTTTTTTAAAGTGGGGGACACAAATCAGCAGTAGAACCCGTCAGGTTCAGCCATAATACTTGTTAGGGAAAGAGCCTCAATGTCCGGAGCTGAGGTTTCATGGGTGAACTTCTTCAAGCTCTGAGTATCATTGAAAGAAAGAAAAGATATCATGTGGTTGCTTAATTTATTTATTTTATTATTTCTATTTTTTGTTTTCTTTTGTTTTGTTTTAGAAAAGGCCTCATTCTGTAGCTATGGCTGACCTAGGACAGACTACATGTGTTAATTAGGGTTTCACAGCTGAGAAACAGACCATACCTATGTAAGACTTAGAAAACCCAACAGTCAGTGGTGGCTCGAGCTCTTAATGAGAGCACTCTGGAGGCAGAGGCAGTCAGTTTCTGAGTTCGAGGCCAGCCTGGTTAAAGACAGGGATAGGCAGGGCTAGGCAAGGCAGGGCTGGGCTAGGCAAGGCTAGGCAAGGGGCTGGGCTAGTCAAGGCAAGGGACTAGGCTAGGCTACTCAAGGGGCTAGGCAAGACAGACAGACAGAGAGAAAGACAGACAAGGATGGCAGGCCTGCCTGGTTTTTCTTTATTTCTTATCCCTTTTAAAAAATGTTTATTTATTTATTTATTTATTTATTTATTTATTTATGTATTTATTAGATATAAGTACACTGTAGCTGTCATCAGACACTCCAGAAGAGGGTGTCAGATTCTGGAGAATCTATATCCCTCTTATTGTCTGCAAATGATGTACATACACACAGCCTCACATTTACATCTAAAATTTTAAAGATGTGTGGGGCCAGTGAAAGGGATCAACAATTAACAGCATTGTCTCCTCTTATAGAGAACCTGGGATCAACTACCAGCAACTATATGGTGGCCCATCTCCAGTTCCAGGGGATCAGACAGACAGACAGACATACAGACAGATAGAGTTAAGTATGGCAGGCCTACCTGGTCTTTCCTTCTTTCTTATCCTTTTTAAAAAATGTTTATTAATTTAAGTATGTATTTATTAGATATAAGTACACTGTAGCTGTCTTCAAACACTCCCAAAGAGGGTGTCAGATTCTGGAGAATCTATATCCCTCTTATGGTCTGCATATGATGTACATGAACACAGCCTCACATATACTTCTAAAAATTTAAAGATGGGTGGGGCCACTGAAAGGGCTCAACAATTAACAGCACTGAATCCTCTTCCAGAGAACCTGGGATCAACTACCAGCAATTATATGGTGGCCCATCTCCAGTTCCTGGGGATCAGACAGACAGACAGACAGACAAGGATGGCAGGCCTGCCTGGTCTCTCTTTCTTTATTATCCTTTTTAAAAAATGTTTATTTGTTTATTTATGTATTTATTAGATATAAGCACACTGTAGCTATCTTCAGACACTCCAGAAGAGGGTGTCAGATTCTGGAGAATCTAAATCGCTCTTATGGTCTGCATATGATGTACATAAACACAGCCTCACATATACTTCTAAAAATTTAAAGATGGGTGGGGCAACAGAAAGAGCTCAACAATTAACAGCATTTTCTCCTCTTCCAGAGAACCTTGAATAAACTACCAGCAACTATATGGTGGCCCATCTCCAGTTCCAGGGGATCAGACAGACAGACAGACAGACAGAGATAAGGATGGAGGCCTGCCTGGTCTTTCTTTCTTTCTTATACTTTTAAAAAAATGTTTATTTATTTATTTATTTATTTATATATTTATATATTTATTTATTTATTTATGTATTTATTATATATAAGTACACTGTAGTTGTCTTCAGACACTCCAGAAGAGGGTGTCAGATTCTGGAGAATCTAAATCCCTATTATGGTCTGCATATGAAGTACATAAACACAGCCTCACATATACTTCTAAAAATTTAAAGATGAGTGGGGCCACTGAAAGGGCTCAACAATTAACAGCATTGTCTCCTCTACCAGAGAACCTCGGATCAACTACCAGCAACTATATGGTGGCCCATCTCCAGTTCCAGGGGATCAGGCAGACAAAGAGACAGACAGACAAGGGTGGCAGGCCTCCCTGGTTTTTTTTTCTTTCTTATCCTTTTTAAAAAATGTTTATTTATTTATTTATGTATTTATTAGATATAAGTACACTGTAGCTGTCTTCAGACACTCCAGAAGTGGGTGTCAGATTCTGGAGAATATAAATCCCTCTTATGGTCTGCATATGATGGACATAAACACAGATTCACATATACTTCTAAAAATTTAAGATGGGTGGGGCCACTGAAAGGGCTCAACAATTAACAGCATTGTCTCCTCTTCCAGAGAACCTGAGATCAACTACCAGCAACTATATGGTGGCCCATCTCCAGTTCCAGGGGATCAGACAGACAGACAGACAGACAGAGATAAGGAGGGCGGCCTGCCTGTTTTTTCTTTCTTTCTTATCCTTTTAAAATAATGTTTATTTATTTATTTATTTATTTATTTATTTATTTATGTATTTATTAGATATAAGTACAATGTAGTTGTCTTCAGACACTCCAGAAGAGGGTGTCAGATTCTGGAGAATCTAAATCCCTCTTATGGTCTGCATATGATGTACATAAACACAGCCTAATATATACTTCTAAAAATTTAAAGATAGATGGAGCCACTGAAAAGGCTCAACAATTAAAAGCATTGTCGCTTCTTCCAGAGAACCAGGGATCAACTAAGAGCAACTATATGGTGGCCCATCTCCAGTTCCAAGGGATCAGACAGACAGACAGACAGACTGACAGAGATAAGGATGGAGGCCTGCCTGGTCTTTCTTTCTTTCTTATACTTTTAAAAAAATGTTTATTTATTTATTTATTTATTTATTTATGTATTTATTAGATATAAGTACACTGTTACTGTCTTCAGACACTCTAGAAGAGGGTGTCATCGTCTGGAGAATCTAAATCCCTCTTATGGTCTGCATAGGATGTACATAAACACAGCCTCACATATACTTCTAAATATTTAAAGATGGGTGGGCCCACTGAAAGGGCTCAACAATTAACAGCATTGTCTCTTCTTCCAGAGAACGTGGGATCAACTACCAGCAACTATATGGTGGCCCATCTCAAGTTCCAGGGGATAAGACAGACAGACAGACAGACAGAGATAAGGATGGCAGGCCTGCCTGATATTTCTTTCTTTCTTATCCTTTTTAAAAAATGTTTATTTATTTATTCATTTATTTATTTATTCATTTATTCATTTATTTATTTATTTATTTATTTATTAGATATAAGTACACTGTAGCTGTCTTCAGACTCTCCAGAAGAGCGTGTCAGATTCTGGAGAATCAATATCCCTCTTATGGTCTGCATATGATGTACATGAACAGAGCCTCACATATACTTCTAAAAATTTAAAGATGGGTGGGGCCACTGAAAGGGCTCAACAATTAACAGCATTGTCTCCTCTTCCAGAGAACCTGGGATCAACTACCAGCAACTATATGGTGGCTCATCTCCAGTTCCAGGGTATCTGACAGATAGACAGACAGACAGACAGACAGACAAGGTGGCAGGCCTGCCTGGTCTTTCTTTCTTTCTTTCTTATTCTTTTTAAAAAATGTTTATTTATTTATTTATGTATTTATTAGATATAAGTACACTGTAGCTGTCTTCAGACACTCTAGAAGAGGGTGTCATATTCTGGAGAATCTAAATCCCTCTTATGGTCTGCATATGATGTACACAAACACAGCCTCACATATACTTCTAAAAATTTAAAGATGGGTGGGCCCACTGAAAGGGCTCAACAATTAACACCATTGTCTCCTCTTCCAGAGAAGGTGGGATCAACTACGAGCAACTATATGGTGGCCCATCGCAAGTTGCAGGGGATCAGACAGACAGACAGACAGACAGAGATAAGGATGGCAGGCCTGCCTGATTTTTCTTTCTTTCTTATCCTTTTTAAAAATGTTTATTTATTTATTTATTCATTTATTCATTTATTTATTTATTTATTTATTTATTTATGTATTTACTAGATATAAGTACACTGTAGCTGTCTTCAGACACTCCAGAAGAGGGTGTCAGATTCTGGAGAATCTATATCCCTCTTATGGTCTGCATATGATGTACATAAACACAGCCTCACATATACTTCTAAAAATTTAAAGACGGGTGGGGCCACTGAAAGGGCTCAACAATTAACAGCATTGTCTCCTCTTCCAGAGGACCTGGGTTCAACTACCAGCAACTATATGGTGGCCCATCTCCAGTTCCACGGGATCAGACAGACAGACATACAGACAGTGATAAGGATGGCAGGCCTGCCTGGTCTTTCTTTCTTTCTTTCTTTCTTTCTTATCCTTTTTAAAAAAATGTTTATTTATATATTTATTTATGTATTTATTAGATATAAGTACACTGTAGCTGTTTTCAGACACTCCAGAAGAGGGTGTCAGATTCTGGAGAATCTAAATCCCTTTTATGGTCTGCATATGATGTACATAAACGCAGCCTCACATATACTTCTAAAAATTTAAAGATGTGTGGGGCCACTGAGAGGGCTCAACAATTAACAGCATTGTCTCCTCTTTCAGAGAACCTGGGATAAACTACCAGCACCTTATGGTGGCCCATCTCCAGTTCCAGTGGATCAGACAGACAGACAGACAAAGAGACAGAGATATGGATGGCAGGCCTGCCTGGTCTTTCTTTATTTCTTTTACTTTTTAAAAAATGTTTATTTATTTATTTATTTATTTATGTATTTATTAGATATAAGTACACTGTAGCCTTCTTCAGACACTCCAGAAAAGGGTGTCAGATTCTAGAGAATCTAAATCCCTCTTATGGTCTGAATATGATGTACATAAACACAGCCTCACATATACTTCTAAAAATTAAAAATGGGTGGGGCCACTGAAAGGGCTCAACAATTAACAGCATTGTCTCCTCTTCCAGAGAACCTGGGATCAACTACCAGCACCTACATGGTGGCACATCTCCACTTCCAGGGGATCAGACAGACAGACAGACAGACAGACAGAGATAAGTATGGCAGGCCTACCTGGTCTTTCTTTCTTTCTTATCCTTTTAAAATAATGTTTATTTATTTATTTATTTATTTATTCATTTATATATGTATGTATTTATTAGATATAAGTACACTGTAGTTGTCTTCAGACACTGCAGAAGAGGGTGTCAGATTCTGGAGAATCTAAATCCCTCTTATGGTCTGCATATGATGTACATAAACACAGCCTAACATACACTTCTGAAAATTTAAAGATAGGTGGAGCCACTGAAACGGCTCAACAATTAACAGCATTGTCTCCTCTTCCAGAGAACCTGGGATCAACTAACAGCAACTATATGGTGGCCCACCTCCAGTTTTAAGGGATCAGACAGTCTGACAGACAGACAGACTGACAGAGATAAGGATGGCAGGCCTGCCTGGTCTTTCTTTCTTTCTTATCCTTTTTAAAAAATGTTTATTTATTTATTTATATGTTTATTAGATATAAGTACACTGTAGCCGTCTTCAGACACTCCAGAAGAAGGTGTCAGATTCTGGAGAATCTAAATCCCTCTTATGGTCTGCATATGATGTACATAAACACAGCCTCACATTTACTTCTTAAAATTTAAAGGGGGGGCCACTGAAAGGGCTCAGCAATTAACAGCATTGTCTCCTCTTCCAGAGAACCTGGGATCAACTACCTGCAACTATATGGTGGCCCATCTCCACTCCCAGGGGATCAGACAGACAGAGAGACAGACAAGGATAATGATGGCAGGCCTGCCTGCTGTTTCTTTCTTTCTTATCATTTTTAAAAAATGTTTATTTATTTATGTATTTATTAGATATAAGTACACTGTAGCTCTCTTTAGACACTCCAGAAGAGGGTGTCAGATTCTGGAGAATCTAAATCCCTCTTATGGTCTGCATATGATGTACATAAACACAGCCTCACATATACAACTAAAAATTTAACAATGGGTGGGGCCACTGAAAGCGCTCAACAATAAACAGCATTGTCTCCTCTTCCAGAGAACCTGGGATAAAATACCAGCACCTATATGGTGGCCCATCTCCAGTTCCAGGGGATCAGAACGACAGACAGACAGACAGACCGAGATAAGGATGGTAGGCCTGCCTGGTCTTTCTTTTTTTCTTATCCGGTTTAAATAATGTTTATTTATTTATTTATTTATTTATGTATTTATTAGATATAAGTACACTGTAGCTGTCTTCAGACACTCCAGAAGAGGGTGTCAGATTCTGATGAATCTAAATCCCTCTTCTGGTCTGCATATGATGTACATAAACACAGCCTCACATACACTTCTAAAAATTTAAAGATGGATAGGGCCACTGATAGGGCTCAATAATTAACAGCATTGTCTCCTCTTCCAGAGATCCTGGGATCAACTACCAGCAACTATATGGTAGCCCATCTCCAGTTCCAGGGGATCAGACAGACAGACAGACAGACAGAGATAAGGATGGCAGGCCTGCCTGGTCTTACTTTCTTTCTTATCCTTTTTAAAAAATGTTTATTTATTTAGTTATTAATTTATGTATTTATTATATATAAGTACACTGTAGCTGTCTTCAGACACTCCAGTAGAGGGTGTCAGATTCTGGAGAATCTAAATCCTCTTATAATCTGAATATGATGTACATAAACACAGCCTCACATATACTTCTAAATATTTAAAGAAGTGTGGGTCCACTGAAAGGGCTCAACAATTAAGAGCATTGTCTCCTCTTCCAGAGAACCTGGGATAAACTACCAGCAACACTATGGTGGCCCATGTCCAGTTCCAGGGTATCAGACAGACAGACAGACAGACAGACATAAGTGTGGCAGGCCTGCCTGGTCTTTCTTACTTTCTTATCCTTTTTAAAAAATGTTTATATATATATATATATTTATTTATTTATTTATTTATTTATTTATTTATTTATGTATTTCTTAGATATAAGTACACTGTAGTTGTCTTCAGACACTCCAGAAGAGGGTGTCAGATTCTGGAGAATGTAAATCCCTCTTATGGTCTGCATATGATGTACATAAACACAGCCTCACATATACTGAGCTGAGGTGTCACAGGCCAACTGCTGGAATTTCTGAGTACCACCTAGATAGAGAAAAGCTATGCTGTGGTTGCTTAATTTATGTATTTTATTATTTCTATTTTTTGTTTTGTTTTGTTTTATTTGTTTTTAGAGAAGTCCTCTGTCTGTAGCTCTGGCTGACCCAGGACTGCCTACTTGTGTTAATTAGGGTTTCACAGCTGAGAACAGACACCAAGAGCAAGGTAAGGCTTAGAAAACCCTACATTCAATGTGGCTCAAGCTCTTAATGAGAGCACTCTGTAGGCAGAGGCAGTCAGTTTCTGAGTTCGAGGCCACCCTGGTGAAAGACAGGGCTAGGGTAGGGGCTAGGGTGAGGAAAGGAAGAAAGGAAAGAAGGAAAGAAAGAAAGGAAAGAAGAAAAGAAAGAAAAAGTTTTTATAAAAGTTTTATAAAAAGTGTTAACGTTTTTAAAAATTAAAAAAAAAAAATACCAGATCACCATCACACAGCATTGGCTGTCTTCAGGTGTATCCTTTCAGCCTCCAAAACAAAAAACAATGGCTGGCTGTCTTCAGGTGTATCCTATTCTCGAGTCTTATTTCCAACCTTAGAGCTGGGCTGAGCTGCCTCATTATGTAATTGCAAACCTTCCTTGGTTTGTCCATTCCATTTCTAAGACTAACAGGCCTTTTTCTATTTATTGAATATGCTCATGACTTTCCTTTAGATATAGTAAATAAAACTGTTGCTTATAAAACTTGTTTTCTAGGAATTTTTAAAGGACAATGGCAGAGTTTATTTATAAAAAAATATTTTGCATTTATTTATTTGTGTGAGTGATGAAGCTCAGGTCTTCAAACTTGTCAGGAGGTATGATTACCTCCCCTCTCTCTCAACCCCTCTCTCTCCTCTCTCAATGATTGTGTAAGAATGTTTTGCATGTGTATGCTGTGCCCACAGACTCCAGAACAGAGTATTAGATCCCCTGGAACTGGAGATGGGCCACCATATATAATACTGGTAATTGAGCCCAGGTTCTCTGGAAGAGGAGACAATGCTCTTAATTGTTGAGCCCTCTCTGTAGCCACATCTTTTTTTTTTTTTTTTTTTGAGTATGTGTGAGGCTGTGTTTATATACATCATATGCAGACAATAAGAATGATTTAGATTCTTCACAATCTGACACCCTCTTCTGGACTGTCTGAAGATAGCTACAGCATACTTAAATATAATAAATAAATAAATCTTTAAAAAGAAAAGGAAAAGTAAAAAAGAAAGAACAGGCCTGTCATATGCATGTTCATAGAGGAAAATGGAAGAGACCCCAATCTAACCTCAGCAGGGTGCTTCCTTCTGGATGGTAGCTCACAGTTTCATCCCAGCCAGACAGGCAAATCACTGAGTTCAAGGACAGTAAGGTTCAGGACAGCCAAGGTTAGGAAGGAAAAGGGTCTATGTTGAGAATACAAACCGACAAAACAACAACTAGGAAAAAGAAGTGACAGTGTAACTTGGGGTAGGGTACCAACAAGAGAAAGCTTTCTGTTACCACTTACAAACACCAGTAGCCTTGCACCCTTCTGCCCAGGTCCCTGCCTTCCTTTCTAGGAATTCTAAGGATGCCAGGGGGTGGGGGAATCCAGATTAACTTTTTAAAAACAAAGACTTGGCCTTTGATGTCTATAGGAAGCCCTTCTCAGTGCCTTTAACTACCACTGAACTTTCAGGGCTGTGACTCAACTGTAACAAGGAACAGGGCTAAGAACCTGCAGACTTTGAAAACAACTATTTTTTTAAAGTGGGGGACACAAATCAGCAGTAGAACCCCTCAGGTTCAGCCATAATACTTGTTAGGGAAAGAGCCTCAATGTCCGGAGCTGAGGTCTCATCGGAGAACTGCTTCAAGTTCTGAGTATCATTGAAAGAAAGAAAAGATATCATGTGGTTGCTTAATTTATTTATTTTATTATTTCTATTTTTTGTTTTCTTTTGTTTTGTTTTAGAAAAGGCCTCATTCTGTAGCTATGGCTGACCTAGGACAGACTACATGTGTTAATTAGGGTTTCACAGCTGAGAAACAGACCATACCTATGTAAGACTTAGAAAACCCAACAGTCAGTGGTGGCTCGAGCTCTTAATGAGAGCACTCTGGAGGCAGAGGCAGTCAGTTTCTGAGTTCGAGGCCAGCCTGGTTAAAGACAGGGATAGGCAGGGCTAGGCAAGGCAGGGCTGGGCTAGGCTAGGCTAGGCAAGGGGCTGGGCTAGTCAAGGCAAGGGACTAGGCTAGGCTACTCAAGGGGCTAGGCAAGACAGACAGACAGAGAGAAAGACAGACAAGGATGGCAGGCCTGCCTGGTTTTTCTTTATTTCTTATCCCTTTTAAAAAATGTTTATTTATTTATTTATTTATTTATTTATGTATTTATTAGATATAAGTACACTGTAGCTGTCTTCAGACACTCCAGAAGAGGGTGTCAGATTCTGGAGAATCTATATCCCTCTTATGGTCTGCATATGATGTACATAAACACTGCCTAACATATACTTCTAAAAATTTAAAGATAGGTGGAGCCACTGAAAGGGCTCAACAATTAACAGCATTGTCTCCTCTTCCAGAGAACCTGGGATCAACTAACAGCAACTATATGGTGGCCCATCTCCAGTTCCAGGGGATCAGACAGATAGACAGACATACAGACAGATAGAGTTAAGGATGGCAGGCCTACCTGGTCTTTCATTCTTTCTTATCCTTTTTAAAAAATGTTTATTAATTTAAGTATGTATTTATTAGATTTAAGTAAACTGTAGCTGTCTTCAAACACTCCCGAAGAGGGTGTCAGATTCTCGAGAATCTATATCACTCTTATGGTCTGCATATGATGTACATGAACACAGCCTCAAATATACTTCTAAAAATTTAAAGATGGGTGTGGCCACTGAAAGGGCTCAACAATTAACAGCACTGACTCCTCTTCCAGAGAACCTGGGATCAACTACCAGCAATTATATGGTGGCCCATCTCCAGTTCCAGGGGATCAGACAGACAGACAGACAGACAAGGATGGCAGGCCTGCCTGGTCTCTCTTTCTTTATTATCCTTTTTTAAAAATGTTTATTTGTTTATTTATGAATTTATTAGATATAAGTACACTGTAGCTGTCTTCAGACACTCAGGAAGAGGGTGTCAGATTCTGGAGAATCTAAATCCCTCTTATGGTCTGCATATTCGGTACATAAACACAGCCTCGCATATACTTCTAAAAATTTAAAGATGGGTGGGGCCACTGAAAGGGCTCAACAATTAACAGCATTGTCTCCTCTACCAGAGAACCTGGGATCAACTACCAGCAACTATATGGTGGCCCATCTCCAGTTCCAGGGGAATAGGCAGACAAAGAGACAGACAGACAAGGGTCGCAGGCCTCCCTGGTTTTTCTTTCTTTCTTATCCTTTTTAAAAAATGTTTATTTATTTATTTATGTATTTATTAGATATAAGTACACTGTAGCTGTCTTCAGACACTCCAGAAGAGGGTGTCAGATTCTGGAGAATATAAATCCCTCTTATGGTCTGCATATGATGGAAATAAACACAGATTCACATACACTTCTAAAAATTTAAGATGGGTGGGGCCACTGAAAGGTCTCAACAATTAACAGCATTGTCTCTTCTTCCAGAGAACCTGGGATCAACTACCAGCAACTATATGGTGGCCCATCTCCAGTTCCAGGTGATCAGACAGACAGACAGACAGACAGAGATAAGGAGGGCAGGCCTGCCTGGTCTTTCTTTCTTTCTTATCCTTTTAAAATAATGTTTATTTATTTATTTATTTATTTATTTATGTATTTATTAGATATAAGTACAATGTAGTTGTCTTCAGACACTCCAGAAGAGGGTGTCAGATTCTGGAGAATCTAAATCCCTCTTATGGTCTGCATATGATGTACATAAACACAGCCTCACATTTACTTCTAAAAATTTAAAGGTGGGGGCGCCACTGAAAGGGCTCAGCAATTAACAGCATTGTCTCCTCTTCCAGAGAACCTGGGATCAACTACCTGAAACTATATGGTGGCCCATCTCCACTCCCAGGGGATCAGACAGACAGACAGACAAGGATAAGGATAAGGATGGCAGGCCTGCCTGGTCTTTCTTTCTGTCTTATCCTTTTTACAAAATGTTTATTTATTTATTTATTTATTTATTTATTTATTTATTTATTTATTTATTTTTGTATGTATTTATTAGATATAAGTACACTGTAGCTGTTCAGACACTCCAGAAGAGGGTGTCAGATTCTGGAGAATCTAAATACCTCTTATGGTCTGCAGATGATGTACATAAACACAGCCTCACATATACTTCTAAAAATTTAAAGAAGGGTGGGGCCACTCTAAAAGCTCAACAATTAACAGCATTGTCTCCTCTTCCAGAGTACCTGGGATCAACTACCAGCAACTATATGGTGGCCCATCTCCAGTTCCAGGGGATCAGACAGACAGACATACAGACAGTGATAAGGATGGCAGGCCTGACTGGTCTTTCTTTCTTTCTTATCCTTTTTTTAAAAAAAATGTTTATTTATTTATTTATTTATTTATTTATTTATTTATTTATGTTTTTATTAGATATAAGTACACTGTAGCTGTTCAGACACTCCAGAAGAGGGTGTCAGATTCTGGAGAATCTAAATCCCTCTTATGGTCTGCATATGATGTACATAAACACAGCCTCACTTATAGTGAGCTGAGGTGTCACAGGCCAACTGCTGGAATTTCTGAGTACCACCTAGATAGAGATAAGCTATGCTGTGGTTGCTTAATTTATGTATTTTATTATTTCTATTTGTTGTTTTGTGTTGTTTTATTTGTTTTTAGAAAAGTCCTCAGTCTGTAGCTCTGGCTGACCCAGGACTGCCTACTTGTGTTAATTAGGGTTTCACAGCTGAGAACAGACACCAAGAGCAAGGTAAGGCTTAGAAAACCGGACATTCAGTGGTGGCTCAAGCTCTTAATGAGAGCACTCTGTAGGCAGAGGCAGTCAGTTTCTGAGTTCGAGGCCACCCTGGTGAAAGACAGGGCTAGGGTAGGGGCTAGGGTAAGAAAGAAAGAGAGAGAGAGAGAGAGAGAGAGAGAGAGAAAGAAAAAGAGAGAGAGAAAGAAAAAGAGAGAGAGAGAGAGAAAGAGAGAGAGAGAGAGAGAATAAAAAGTTTTTATAAAATTTTTATAAAAAGTGTTAAAGTTTTTAAAAATTAAAAAAAAAATACCAGATCACCATCACACAGCATTGGCTGTCTTCAGGTGTATCCTTTCAGCCTCCAAAACAAAAAACAATGGCTGGCTGTCTTCAGGTGTATCCTATTCTCGAGTCTTATTTCCAACCTTAGAGCTGGGCTGAGCTGCCTCATTATGTAATTTCAAACCTTCCTTGGTTTGTCTTTTCCATTTCTAAGACTAACAGGCCTTTTTCTATTTATTGAATATGCTCATGACTGTCCTTTAGATATAGTAAATATAACTGTTGCTTATAAAACTTGTTTTCTAGGAATTTTTAAAGGGAATTGGCAGAGTTTATTTATAAAAAATATTTTGCATTTATTTATTTGTGTGAGTGATGAAGCTCAGGTCTTCAAACTCGTCAGGAGGTATGATTACCTCCCCTCTCTCTCAACCCCTCTCTCTCCTCTCTCAATGATTGTGTAAGAATGTTTTGCATGTGTATGCTGTGCCAACAGACTCCAGAACAGAGTATTAGATCCCCTGGAACTGGAGATGGGCCACCATATATAATACTGGTAATTGAGCCCAGGTTCTCTGGAAGAGGAGACAATGCTCTTAATTGTTGAGCCCTCTCTGTAGCCACATCTTTCTTTCTTTTTTTTTTTTTTTGAGTATATGTGAGGCTGTGTTTATATACATCATATGCAGACAATAAGAATGATTTAGATTCTTCAGAATCTGACACCCTCTTCTGGACTGTCTGAAGATAGCTACAGCATACTTAAATATAATAAATAAATAAATCTTTAAAAAGAAAAGTAAAAGTAAAAAAGAAAGAACAGGCCTGCCATATGCATGTTCATAGAGGAAAATGGAAGAGACCCCAATCTAACCTCAGCAGGGTGCTTCCTTCTGGATGGTAGCTCACAGTTTCATCCCAGCAAGACAGACAAATCACTGAGTTCAAGGACAGTAAGGTTCAGGACAGCCAAGGTTAGGAAGGAAAAGGGTCTATGTTGAGAATACAAACCGACAAAACAACAACTAGGAAAAAGAAGTGACAGTGTAACTTGGGGTAGGGTACCAACAAGAGAAAGCTTTCTGTTACCACTTACAAACACCAGTAGCCTTGCACCCTTCTGCCCAGGTCCCTGCCTTCCTTTCTAGGAATTCTAAGGATGCCAGGGGGTAGGGGAATCCAGATTAACTTTTTAAAAACAAAGACTTGGTCTTTGATGTCTATAGGAAGCCCTTCTCAGTGCCTTTAACTACCACTGAACTTTCAGGGCTGTGACTCAACTGTAACAAGGAACAGGGCTAAGAACCTGCAGCCTTTGAAAACAACTATTTTTTTAAAGTGGGGGACACAAATCAGCAGTAGAACCCCTCAGGTTCAGCCATAATACTTGTTAGGGAAAGAGCCTCAATGTCCAAAGCTGAGGTCTCATGGGTGAACTGCTTCAAGCTCAGAGTATCACTGAAAGAAAGAAAAGATATCATGTGGTTGCTTAATTTATTTATTTTATTATTTCTATTTTTTGTTTTCTTTTGTTTTGTTTTAGAAAAGGCCTCAGTCTGTAGCTATGGCTGACCTAGGACAGACTACATGTGTTAATTAGGGTTTCACAGCTGAGAAACAGACCATACCTATGTAAGACTTAGAAAACCCAACAGTCAGTGGTGGCTCGAGCTCTTAATGAGAGCACTATGGAGGCAGAGGCAGTCAGTTTCTGAGTTCAAGGCCAGCCTGGTTAAAGACAGGGATAGGCAGGGCTAGGCAAGGCAGGGCTGGGCTAGGCTAGGCTAGGCAAGGGGCTGGGCTAGTCAAGGCAAGGGACTAGGATAGGCTACTCAAGGGGCTAGGCAAGACAGACAGACAGAGAGAAAGACAGACAAGGATGGCAGGCCTGCCTGGTTTTTCTTTCTTTCTTATCCCTTTTAAAAAATGTTAATTTATTTATTTATTTATTTATTTATTTATGTATTTATTAGATATAAGTACACTGTAGCTGTCTTCAGACACTCCAGAAGAGGGTGTCAGATTCTGGAGAATCTATATGCCTCTTATGGTCTGCATATGATGTACATAAACACAGCCTCACATTTACTTCTAAAAATTTAAAGATGTGTGGGGCCAATGAAAGGGATCAACAATTAACATCATTGTCTCCTCTTATAGAGAACCTGGGATCAACTACCAGCAAATATATGGTGGCCCATCTCCAGTTCCAGGGGATCAGACAGACAGACAGACATACAGACAGATAGAGTTAAGGATGGCAGGCCTACCTGGTCTTTCATTCTTTCTTATCCTTTTTAAAAAATGTTTATTAATTTAAGTATGTATTTATTAGATTTAAGTACACTGTAGCTGTCTTCAAACACTCCCGAAAATGGTGTCAGATTCTGGAGAATCTATATCCCTCTTATGGTCTGCATATGATGTTCATGAACACAGCCTCACATATACTTCTAAAAATTTAAAGATGGGTGGGGCCACTGAAAGGGCTCAACAATTAACAGAACTGACTCCTCTTCTCGAGAACCTGGGATCAACTACCAGCAATTATATGATGGCCCATCTCCAGTTCCAGGGGATCAGACAGACAGACATACAGACAAGGATGGCAGGCCTGCCTGGTCTCTCTTTCTTTATTATCCTTTTTAAAAAATGTTTATTTGTTTATTTATGTATTTATTAGATATAAGTACACTGTAGCTGTCTTCAGACACTCTAGAAGAGGGTGTCATATTCTGGAGAATCTAAATCCCTCTTATGGTCTGCATATGATGTACACATACACAGCCTCACATATACTTCTAAAAATTTAAAGATGGGTGGGCTAACTGAAAGGGCTCAACAATTAACAGCATTGTCTCCTCTTCCAGAGAACCTGGGATCAACTACAAGCAACTCTATGGTGGCCCAACTCCAGTTCCAGAGGATCAGACAGACAGACAGACAGACAGAGATAAGGATGGCAGTCCTGCCTGGTCTTTCTTTCTTTCTTATCCTTTTTAAAAATGTTTGTTTATTTATTTATTTATTTATATATGTATTTATTAGATATAAGTACACTGTAGCTATCTTCAGACACTCCAGAAGAGGGTGTCAGATTCTGGAGAATCTATATCCCTCTTATGGTCTGCATATGATGTACATAAACACAGCCTCACATATACTTCTAAAAATTTAAAGATGGGTGGGCCCACTGAAAGGGCTCAACAATTAACACCATTGTCTCCTCCTCCAGACAACGTGGGATCAACTTCCAGCAACTATATGGTGGCCCATCTCAAGTTCCAGGGGATAAGACAGACAGACAGACAGACAGAGATAAGGATGGCAGGCCTGCCTGAATTTTCATACTTTCTTATCCTTTTTAAAAAATGTTTATTTATTTATTTATTCATTTATTTATTTATTTATTTATTTATTTATTAGATATAAGTACACTGTAGCTGTCTTCAGACTCGCCAGAAGAGGGTGTCAGATTCTGGAGAATCTATATCCCTCTTGTGGTCTGCATATGATGTACATAAACACAACCTCACATATACTTCTAAAAATTTAAAGATGGGTGGGGCCACTGAAAGGGCTCAACAATGAACAGCATTGTCTCCTCTTCCAGAGGACCTGGGATCAACTATCAGCAACTATATTGTGGCCCATCTCAAGTTCCAGGGGATAAGACAGACATACAGACAGACAGACAGACAAGGATTGCAGGCCTACCTGGTTTTTCTTTCTTCTTATACATTTTAAAAATGTTTATTTATTTATATATGTATTTATTAGATATAAGTACACTGTAGCTATCTTCAGACACTTCAGAAGTGGGTGTCATATTCTGGAGAATCTTAATCCCTCTTATGGTCTGCATATGATGTACATAAACACAGCCTCACATATACTTCTAAAAAGTTAAAGATGTGTGGGGCCACTGAAACGGCTCAATAATTAACAGCATTGTCTCCTCTTCCAGACAATGTGGGATCAACTATCAGCAACTATATGGTCGCACATCTACAGTTCCAGGGGTTCAGACAGACAGACAGACAGACAAGGATTGCAGGCCTGCCTGGTTTTATTTTCTTTCTTATCCTTTTTAAAAAATGTTTATTTATTTATTTATTTATTTATTTATTTATTTATGTATTTATTATATATAAGTACACTGTAGCTGTCTTCAGACACTCCAGAAGAGGGTGTCAGATTCTGGAGAATCTAAATCCCTCCTATGGTCTGCATATGATGTACATAAACACAGCCTCACATATACTTCTAAAAATTTAAAGATGTGTGGGGCCTCTGAGAGGGCTCAACAATTAACAGCATTGTCTCCTCTACCAGAGAACCTGGGATCAACTACCAGCAACTATATGGTGGCCCATCTCCAGTTCCAGGGGATCAGGCAGACAAAGAGACAGACAGACAAGGGTGGCAGGCCTGCCTGGTTTTTCTTTCTTTCTTATCCTTTTTAAAAAATGTTTATTTATTTATTTATGTATTTATTAGATATAAGTACACTTTTGCTGTCTTCAGACACTCCAGAAGAGGGTGTCAGATTCTGGAGAATATAAATCCCTCTTATGGTCTGCATATGATGTACATAAACACAGCCTAACATATACTTCTAAAAATTTAAAGATAGGTGGAGCCACTGAAAGGGCTCAAAAATTAACAGCATTGTCTCCTCTTCCAGAGAACCTGGGATGAAATAACAGCAACTATATGGTGGCCCATCTCCAGTTCCAAGCGATCAGACAGACAGACAGACAGACTGACAGAGATAAGGATGGAGGCCTGCCTGGTCTTTCTTTCTTTCTTATACTTTAAAAAAAATGTTTATTTATTTATTTATTTATTTATTTATTTATTTATTTATTTATTTATTAGATATAAGTACACTGTAGCTGTCTTCAGACACTCTAGAAGAGGGTGTCATCTTCTGGAGAATCTAAATCCCTCTTATGGTCTGCATATGATGTAAATAAACACAGCCTCACATATACTTCTAAAAATTTAAAGATCGGTGGGCCCACTGAAAGGGCTCAACAATTAACAGCATTGACTCTTCTTCCAGAGAACGTGGGATCAAATACCAGCAACTATATGGTGGCCCATCTCCAGTTCCAGGGGATAAGACAGACAGACAGACAGACAGAGATAATGATGGCAGGCCTGCATGATTTTTCTTTCTTTCTTATCCTTTTTAAAAAATGTTTATTTATTTATTTATTTATTTATTTATTTATTCATTTATTCATTTATTTATTTATTTATTTATGCATTTATTAGATATAAGTACACTGTAGCTGTCTTCAGACTCTCCAGAAGAGGGTGTCAGATTCTGGAGAATCTATATCTTTCTTATGGTCTGCATATGATGTACATAAACACAGCCTCACATATACTTCTAAAAATTTAAAGATGGGTGGGGCCACTGAAAGGGCTCAACAATTAACAGCATTGTCTCCTCTTCCAGAGGACCTGGGATCAACTACCAGCAACTATATTGTGGCCCATCTCCAGTTCCAGGGGATCAGACAGACATACATACAGACAGACAGACAAGGATTGCAGGCCTGCCTGGTTTTTCTTTCCTTCTTATACATTTTAAAAATGTTTATTTATTTATTTATTTTTTTATTTATTTATTTATTTATTAGATATAAGTACACTGTAGCTGTCTTCAGACAATCCAGAAGAGGGTGTCATATTCTGGAGAATCTAAATCCCTCTTATGTTCTGCATATGATGTACATAAACAAAGCCTCACATATACTTCTAAAAATTTAAAGATGTGTGGGGCCACTGAAACGGCTCAACAATTAACAGCATTGTCTCCTCTACCAGAGAACCTGGGATCAAATACCAGCAATTATATGGTGGCCCATCTCCAGTTCTAGGGGATCAGACAGACAGACAGACAGACAGACAAGGATTGCAGGCCTGCCTGGTTTTACTTTCTTTCTTATCCTTTTTAAAAAATGCTTATTTATTTATTTATTTATTTATTTATTTATGTATTTATTATATATAAGTACACTGTAGCTGTCTTCAGACACTCCACAAGAGGGTGACAGATACTGGAGAATCTAAATCCCTCTTATGGTCTGCATATGATGTATATAAACACAGCCTCACATATACTTCTAAAAATTTAAAGATGTGTGGGGCCACTGAAAGGGCTCAACAATTAACAGCATTGTCTCCTCTAACAGAGAACCTGGGAACAAATACCAGCAACTATATGGTGGCCCATCTCCAGTTCCAGGGGATCAGGCAGACAAAGACACAGACAGACAAAGGTGGCAGGCCTCCCTGGTTTTTCTTTCTTTCTTATCCTTTTAAAATAATGTTTATTTATTTATTTATGAATTTATTAGATATAAGTACACTGTAGTTGTCTTCAGACACTCCAGAAGAGGGTGTCAGATTCTGGAGAATATAAATCCCTATTATGGTCTGCATATGATGGACATAAACACAGCCTAACATATACATCTAAAAATTTAAAGATGGGTGGGGCCACTGAAAGGGCTCAAGAATTAAGAGCATTGTCTCTTCTTCCAGAGAACCTGGGATCAACTACCAGCAACTATATAGTGGCCCATCTCCAGTTCCAGGGGATCAGACAGACAGACAGACAGACAGAGATAAGGAGGGCAGGCCTGCCTGGTTTTTCTTTCTTTCTTATCCTTTTAAAAATGTTTATTTATTTATTTATTTATTTATTTATTTATTAGATATAAGTACACTGTAGTTGTTTTCAGACACTCCAGAAGAGGGTGTCAGATTCTGGAGAATCTAAATCCCTCTTATGGTCTGCATATGATGTACATAAACACAGCATCACATATACATCTAAAAATTTAAAGATAGGTGGAGCCACTGAAAGGGCTCAACAATTAACAGCATTGTCTCCTCTTCCACAGTACCTGGGATCAACTACCAGCAACTATATTGTGGCCCATCTCCAGTTCCAGGGGATCAGACAGACATACATACAGACAGACAGACAAGGATTGCAGGCCTGCCTGGTTTTTCTTTCTTTCTTATACATTTTAAAAATGTTTATTTATTTATTTAATTATTTATTTATTTATTTATGTATTTATTAGATATAAGTACACTGTAGCTGTCTTCAGACACTTAAGAAGAGGGTGTCATATTCTGGAAATCTAAATCCCTCTTATTGTCTGCATATGATGTACATAAACACAGCCTCACATATACTTCTAAAAATTTAAAGATGTGTGGGGCCACTGAAACGGCTCAACAATTAACAGCATTGTCTCCTCTACCAGAACCTGGGATCAACTAGCAGCAACTATATGGTGGCCCATCTCCAGTTCCAGGGGATCAGACAGACAGACAGACAGACAGACAGAGATAAGGAGGGCAGGCCTGCCTGGTCCTTCTTTCTTTCTTATCCTTATAAAAAATGTTTATTTATTTATTTATTTATTTATTTATTTATTAGATATAAGTACACTGTAGCTGTCTTCAGACACTCCAGGAGAGGGTGTCAGATTCTGGAGAATCTAAATCCCTCTTATGGTCTGCATATGATGTACATAAACACAGCCTCACATATACTAATAAAAATTTAACGATGGGTGGGGCCACTGAAAGCGCTCAACAATTAACAGCATTGTGTCCTCTTCCAGAGAACCTGGGATCAACTACCAGCACCTATATGGTGCCCCATCTCCAGTTCCAGGGGATCAGAACGACAGACAGACAGACAGACAGACAAAGATAAGGATGGCAGGCCTGCCTGGTCTTTCTTTCTTTCTTATCTGGTTTAAATAATGTTTATTTCTTTATTTACTTATTTATTTATGTATTTATTAGATATAAGTACACTGTAGTTGTCTTCAGACACTCCAGAAGAAGGTGTCAAATTCTGATGAATCTAAATCACTCTTCTGGTCTGCATGTGATGTACATAAACACAGCCTCACATACACTTCTAAAAATTTAAAGATGGGTAGGGCCACTGATAGGGTTCAACAATTAACAGCATTGTCTCCTCTTCCAGAGAACCTGGGATCAACTACCAGCAACTATATGGTGGCCCATCTCCAGTTCCCGGGGATCAGATAGACAGACAGACAGACAGACAGAGATAAGGATGGCAGGCCTGCCTGGTCTTACTTTCTTTCTTATCCTTTTTAAAAATGTTTATTTATTTATTTATTTATTTATTTATTTATTTATTTATTTATTTATGTATTTATTATATATAAGTACACTGTAGCTGTCTTCAGACACTCCAGTAGAGGGTGTCAGTTTCTGGAGAATCTAAATCCTCTTATAATCTGAATATGATGTTCATAAACAGGCCTCACATATACTTCTAAATATTTAAAGAAGTGTGGGGCCACTGAAAGGGCTCAACAATTAAGAGCATTTTCTCCTCTTTCAGAGAACCTTGGATCAACTACCAGCAACTATATGGTGGCCCATCTCCAGTTCCTGGGGATCAGATAGACAGACAGACAGACAGACAGAGATATGGATGGCAGGCCTGCCTGGTCTTTCTTTCTTTCTTATCCTTTTTAAAAAAATGTTTATTTATTTATTTATTTATTTATTTATTTATTTATCTATTTGTTTATTAGATATAAATACACTGTAGCTGTTCAGACACTCCAGAAGAGGATGTCAGATTCTGGAGAATCTAAATCCCTCTTATGGTCTGCATATGATGTACATAAACACAGCCTCACATATACTTCTAAAAATTTAAAGAAGGGTGGGGCCACTCTAAAAGCTCAACAATTAACAGCATTGTCTCCTCTTCCAGATTACCTGGAATCAACTACCAGCAACTATATGGTGGCCCATCTCCAGTTCCAGGGGATCAGACAGACAGACATACAGACAGTGCTAAGGATGGCAGGCCTGCCTGGTCTTTCTTTCATTCTTATCCTTTTTAAAAAATATTTATTTATTTATTTATTTATTTATTTATTTATGCATTTCTTAGATATAAGTACACTGTAGCTGTCTTCAGACACTCCAGAAGAGGGTGTCAGATTCTGGAGAATCTAAATCCCTCTTATGGTCTGCATATGATGTACATAAACAGAGCCTCACATATACTTCTAAAAATTAAAAGATGGGTGGGCCCACTGAAAGGGCTCAACAATTAACAGCATTGTCTCTTCTTCCAGAGAACGTGGGATCAAATACCAGCAACTATATGGTGGCCCATCTCAAGTTCCAGGGGATAAGACAGACAGACAGACAGACAGAGATAAGGATGGCAGGCCTGCCTGATTTTTCTTTCTTTCTTATACTTTTTAAAATATGTTTATTTATTTATTTATGTATTTATTAGATATAAGTACACTGTAGCTGTCTTCAGACTCTCCAGAAGAGGGTGTCAGATTCTGGAGAATCTATATCCCTCTTATGGTCTGCATATGATGTACATAAACACAGCCTCACATATACTTCTAAAAATTTAAAGATGGGTGGGGCCACTGAGAGGGCTCAACAACTAACAGCATTGTCTCCTCTTCCAGAGAACCTGGGATCAACTACAAGCAACTATATTGTGGCCCATCTCAAGTTCCAGAGGATCAGACAGACATACATACAGACAGACAGACAAGGATTGCAGGCCTGCCTGGTTTTTCTTTCTTTCTTATCCTTTTAAAAAAATGTTTATTTATTTATTTATGTATTTATTAGATATAAGTACACTGTAGCTGTCTTCAGACACTCCAGAAGAGGGTGTCAGATTCTGGAGAATATAAATCCCTCTTATGGTCTGCATATGATGGACATAAACACAGATTCACATACACTTCTAAAAATTTAAAGATGGGTGGGGCCACTGAAAGGGCTCAACAATTAACAGCATTGTCTCTTCTTCCAGAGAACATGGTATCAACTACCAGCAACTGTATGGTGGCCCATCTCCAGTTCCATGGGATCAGACAGACAGACAGACAGACAGACAGACAGACAGAGATAAGGAGGGCAGGCCTGCCTGGTCTTTCTTTCTTTCTTTCTTATCCTTTTAAAATAATGTTTATTTATTTATTTATTTATTTATTTATTTATTTATGTATTTATTAGATATAAGTACACTGTAGTTGTCTTCAGACACTCCAGAAGAGGGTGTCAGATTCTGGAGAATCTAAATCCCTCTTATGGTCTTCATAATATGTACATAAACACAGCCTAACATATACTTCTAAAAATTTAAAGATAGGTGGAGCCACTGAAAGGGCTCAACAATTAACAGCATTGTCTCCTCTTCCAGAGAACCTGGGATCAACTACCAGCAACTATATGCTGGGCCATCTACAGTTCCAGGGGATCAGACACACAGAGAGACAGACAGACACTGTAGGACCCAGAATATGGCAAGAAACCCTGGGAAAGGTGGAAAATTAATAATACACTCTGTAGTACCCAGAATATGGCAAGAAACCCTCATAAAAGTAGAAAATTAAAAACTCACACTGAAGGAACCCAAATATGGCAAGAAAACCTGAAAAATGTGGAAAATGAGAATAATCACAGTGTAGGAACCAGAATTCCGAAAATACTTGAAAAACGTCATAAATGAGAAAATCACATTTAAGGACCCAGAATATGGGGAGAAAACCTGAGAAACGTGGAAAATTAAAAATACACTCTGTAGCACTGAGAATATGGCAAGAAACCCTCAACAAAGTAGAAAATTAAAAACTCACACTGAAGGATCCCGAATATGGCGTGAAAACATGAAAAAGGTAGAAAATGAGAATAATCACACTGTATTACCCAGAATTACAAAAACATGAAAAACATCGAAAATGAGAAAATCACACTTGTAGGACACAAAATACGAAAAAACTTGAAAAACGTGGAAAATGAGAAAATCACACTGCAGAAACCAGAATATGCCGAACAACCATGAAAAACCTGAAAATTAAAAATTCACACTATTGGACACAGAATATGGTGAGAAACCATGAAAAGACTGGACAATTAAAATTTCACACTTCATTACCCAGATATGGAGAGAAATACTGAAAACCGTGGGAAAATTCACAATGAAGGACCTGGAATACGGCAAGAGACCCTGAAAAAACATGGAAATGAGAAAATCACACAGTATAACCCAGAATATGACGAAAAAACCTGAAAAAGATAAAATATTAAAATATCACACGGAAGGACCCAGAATATGGCGAAAAACCTGAAAAAGGAGGAAGATAAAAAAAACTCACACTGAAGGACACAGAATATGGCGAGAAAACCTGAAAAAAGTAGAAAATTAAAAATTCACACTGAAAGACCCCGAATATGGTTTGAAAACCTGAAAAAGGTGGAAAATGAGAATAATCACACTGTAGGACCCAGATTATGCCCAGAAACCCTGAAAACGTGTAAAATTAAAAAAACATGCTGTAGGACCCAGAATATGGCGAGAAAACCTGAAAAAAGTAGAAAATTAAAAATTCACACTGAAGGACCCCGAATATGGTGAGAAAACCTGAAAAAGGTGGAAAATGAGAATAATCACACTGTAGGACCCAGATTTTGCCCAGAAACCCTGAAAACGTGGAAAATTAAAAATACATGCTTTAGGACCTAGAATATGGCGAGAAACCCTGAAAAAAGTTCAAAATTACAAACTCACACTGTAGGACCCCAAATATGGCGAGAAACCCTGAAAAAGGTGGAAAATGAGAAAATCACATTTCAGGACCCAGAATAGGCCTAGAAAATGTGAAAAACGTGAAAATTAAAAATTCACTCTAACGGACCCAGAATATGGCGAGAAAAAGGTAATAAAAAAGTAGAAAATTAAAATCTCACAGTGAAGGAGCCCAAACATGGCGAGAAAATCTGAAAAAGGTGGAAAATGAGAAAATCACACTGTAGGATCCAGAATATGGTGAGAAACCCTGAAGAAAGTAGAAAAATACAAACTGACACTGAAGGACCCCAAATATGGGGAGAAAACCTGAAAAAGGTGGAAAATGAGAAAATCACACTGCAGGACCCAGAATATTTCAAGAAACACTGAAAAACGTGAAAATTAAAAATTCACACTGTCGGACACAGAATATGGCGAGAAACCATGAAAAAAAGTGGATAATTAAAATTCACACTGTATTACCCATAATATGGGGAGAAATACTGAAAAACGTGGAAAATTAAAAATCCACACTGAAGGACCTGGAATATGGCAAGAAAACCTGAAAATGTGGAAATGAGAAAATCACAATGTAGGACCCAGAATATGAAGAAAAAACCTGAAAAACGTGGAAAATGAAAAATACATACTATAGGACACAGTTTATGGCGAGAAACCCTGAAAGAGTAGAAAATTAAAAACTCACACTGAAGGACCCCAAATATGGCAAGAAACCCTGAAAAAAGTAGAAAATTACAAACTGACACTGAAGAACCCCAATTATGGCGAGAAAACCTGAAAAAGGTGGAAAATGAGAAAATCACACTGTAGGACCCAGAATTACGAAAAAACTTGAAAATATCGAAAATGAGAAAATCACACTATAGGACCCAGAATATGCCAAGAAACCCTGAAAACGTGAAAAATTAAAAATGCAACGTTTAGGACCCTGAAAAAATTAGAAAATTAAAAACTCACACTGAAGGACACGAAAAATGGCTAGAAAGGCTGAAAAAGGTGGAAAATGAGAAAATCACACTGTAGGACCCAGAATTACGAAAAAAATTGAAAAATGTGGAAAATGAGAAAATCACACTGTAGGACCCAGAATATGCCGAGAAACGCTGAAAAAAGTGAAACATTAAATATTCACACTGTCGGACCAAGAATATTACCAAAAAAAAAACCTTAAAAACGACGAAAATTAAAAATTTACACTGTGGGACCCAGAATATGGCGAGAAACACTGAAAAATGTGGAAAATTAAATTCACACTGTACGAACAAGAATATGCCGAGAAAACCTGAAAAAGTTTGAAAATGAAAAAATCACACTGTGGGACTGAGAATATGACGAAAAAAAAACCTTAAAAACATGGAAAATTAAAAACTCTCACTGAAGAACCTAGAATATGGCAAGAAACCCTGAAAAAGGTGGAAAATGAGAAATTCACACTGTAGGACCCAGAATATGATGAGAAACACTGAAAAATGTTGAAAAATAAAAATTCACACTATAGGACCAGAATATGGAAAAAAAACTTGAAAAACGTGGAAAATTAAAAATTCACACTGCAGGACCCAGAATATGCTGAGAAAACCTGAAAAAGGTGGAAAATGAGAAAATCACACTGTAGGATGGAGAATTGGGGAAAAAAACTTGAAAAAAGTCAAAAATTGGAAAATCGCACAGTAGGAGCAAGAATATGCCAGAAACCCTGAAAACGTGGAAAATTAAAAATACACGCTGTAGGATTCAGAATATGGCAAGAAACCCTGAAAGAAGTAGAAAATTAAAAACTCACACTGAAGGACCCGGAATATGGCGAGAAAACCTGAAAAAATGTGGAAAATGAGAAAAACAATCTGTAGGACATAGAAATGCGAAAAAACTTTAAAAAAGTGGAAAATGAGAAAATCACATTGTAGGACCCAGAATATGCAAGAAACCCTGAAAAACGAGAAAAAATAAAAATATGGTTTTTGGAGCCAGAATATTGCAAGAAACACAGTAAAAAGTAGAAAATTAAAAACTCACACTGAAAGACACCGAATATGGCAAAAAACCTGAAAAAGGTGGAAAATGAGTATAATCACACTGTAGGACACAGAATAGCGAAAAAACTTGAAAAACGTGGAAAAGGAGAAAATCACACTGCAGAACCCAGAATATGCCGAGAAACCCTGAAAAACTAGAAAATTAAAAACTCACATTGAAGGACCCCGAATATGGAGAGTTAACCTGAAAAAGGTGGAAAATGAGAAAATCACACTGTAGGACCCAGAATTACAAAAAAACTTGAAAAACGTGGAAAAGGAGAAAATCACACTGCAAGACCCAGAATATGCCGAGAAACACTGAAAAATGTGAAAATAAAAAATTCACACTGTCAGACACAGAATATGGCAAGAAACCATGAAACAAGTGGAAAATGAGAAAATCACACTGTATTGCCCAGAATATGGCAAGAAATACTGAAAAACGTGGAAAATTAAAAATTCAGACTGAAGGACCTGGAATATGGCAAGAAAACCTGAAAAACGAGGAAATGGGAAAATCACACTGTAGGAACCAGAATATGCAGAGAAACCTTGAAAAACGTGGAAAATTAAAAATACACTCTGTAGGACCCAGAATATGGCGAGAAACCCTGAAGAATGTAGAAAATTAAAAACTCACATTGAAGGACCCCGAATATGGCGAGAAAACCTGAAAAAGGTGGAAAATGAGAAAATCACACCGTAGGACCCATAATATTACAAAAAACTTGAAAGAAGTGGAAAATTAAAAATTCACAGTGAAGGACCCAGAATATGGCGAGAAAACCTGAAAAACGAGGAAAATTCAAAATTCACACTGTAGGACCCAGAATATGGCTAGAAAACCTGAAAAAGTTGGAAAATGAGAATAATCACACTGTAGGACCAAGATATGCGAAAAAACTTGAAAAATTTCAAAATTGAGAAAATCACACTGTAGGACCCAGAATATGCTGAGAAACACTGAAAAACGTGGAAAATTAAAAATACACGCTGTAGGACCCATAATATGTCGAGAAACCCTGAAAAATTAGAAATGTAAAAACTCACACTGAGGGACCCCAAATATGGCAAGAAAACATGAAAAAGGTGAAAAAAGAGAAAATCACACTGTAGGACCCAGAAATATGAAAAAACTTGAAAAATGTGGAAAATGAGAAAATCACACTGCAGAAACCAGAATATGCCGAACAACCATGAAAAACCTGAAAATTAAAAATTCACACAGTTGGACACAGAATATGGTGAGAAACCATGAAAAAAGTGGACAATTAAAAATTCACACTTTATTACCCAGATATGGCGAGAAATACTGAAAACCGTGGAAAAAAATTCACACTGAAGGACCTGGAATACGGCAAGTGACCCTGAAAAACATGGAAATGAGAAAATCACACAGTAGGACCCAGCATATGGCGAGAAAACCTGAAAAAAGTAGAAAATTAAAAATTCACACTGAAGGACCCCGAATATTGCAAGAAAACCTGAAAAGGGTGGAAAATGAGAATAATCAATCTGTAGGACCCAGCTTATGCCTAGAAACCCTGAAAACGTGGAAAATTAAAAATACATGCTGTAGGACCCAGAATATGGCGTGTAACCCTGAAAAAAGTTGAAAATAACAAACTCACAATGTAGGACCCCAAATATGGCGAAAAACCCTGCAAAAGGTGGAAAATGAGAAAATCACACTGCAGGATCCAGAATATGCCGAGAAAATGTGAAAAACGTGAAAATTAATAATTCACACTCACGGACCCAGAATATGGCGAGAAACACTTAATAAAAAAGTAGGAAATTAAAAACTCACAGTGAAGGAGCCCAAACATGACCAGAAAAACCTGAAAAAGGTGGAAAATGAGAAAATCACACTGTAGGATCCAGAATATGGCGAGAAATCCTGAAAAAAGTAGAAAAATAAAAACTCACACTGAAGGACCCCAAATATGGCAAGAAAACCCGAAAAAGGTGGAAAATGAGAAAATCACACAGTAGGACCCAGAATTACAAAAAAACTTGAAAAAAGTGGAAAATGAGAAAATCACACTGCAGGACCAAGAATATTTAGAGAAATCCTGAAAAACTTGAAAATTAAAAATTCACACTCCAGGACCTAGAATATGCCGAGAAATCCTGAAAAACGTGAAAATTAAAAATTCACATTATCGGACCCAGAATATGGTTAGAAACCCTGAAAAACGGGAAAATTAAAAATTCAACTGAAGGACCCGGAATATGGCGAGAAACCCTGAAAAAAGTAGAAAACTGGAAAATGAGAATAATCACAGTGTAGGACCCAGAATTGCACAAAAAAAAAACTTGAAAAACATCGTAATGAGAAAATCACACTGTAGGACCCAGAATATGGCAAGAAACCCTGAGAAACGTGGAAAATTAATAATACACTCTGTAGTACCCAGAATATGGCAAGAAACCCTCAAAAAAGTAGAAAATTAAAAACTCACACTGAAGAACCCCAAATATGGCAAGAAAACCTAAAAAATGTGGAAAATGAGAATAATCACAGATTAGGACCCAGAATTGCGAAAATACTTGAAATGTCGTAAATGAGAAAATCACATTTTAGGACCCAGAATATGGCGAGAAACCCTGAGAAACGTAGAAAATTAAAAATACACTCTGTAGCACCGAGAATATGGCAAGAAACCCTCAACAAAGTAGAAAATTAAAAACTCACAATGAAGGACCCCGAATATGGCGAGAAAACCTGAAAGAGGTGGAAAATGAGAATAATCACACTGTAGGACCCAGAATAGCGAAAAAAAACATGAAAATCATTGAAAATGAGAAAATCACACTGTAGGACCCAGAATATGGCGAGAAACCCTGAGAAACGTGGAAAATTAAAAATACACTCTGTAGCACCCAGAATATGGAAAGAAACGCTCAAAAAAGTAGAAAATTAAAAACTCACACTGAAGGACCCTGAATATGCCGAGAAAACATGAAAAAGGTAGAAAATGAGAATATTCACACTATATTACCCAGAATTACAAAAACATGAAAAACATCGAAAATGAGAAAATCACACTGTAGGACCCAGAATATGCTCAGAAACCATGAAAAACGTGGAAAATTAAAAATACACGCTCTAGGACCCAGAATATGGCGAGAAACTTTGAAAAAGAAAATTAAAAATTCACACTGAGGTATCACGAATATGGAGAGAAAACCTGAAAAAGGTGGAAAATGAGAATAATCACACTGTAGGACCCAGAATTGCGAAAAAACTTGAAAAACGTCGAAAATGAGAAAATCACACTGTAGGACCCACAATTTGACGAAAAAAAACCTGAAAAACGTGGAAAATTAAAAATACACGCTGTAGGACACAGAATATGTCGAGAAACCCTGAAAAAATTAGAAAATTAAAACCTCACACTGAAGGACCCTAAATATGGCGAGAGAACCTAAAAAATGTAGAAAATTAAAAATTCACACTAAAGGACCCGGAATATGGCAATAAAACCTGAAAAAGAGGAAAATTAAAAATTCACACTGAAGGACCCAGAATATGGCAATAAAACCTGAAAAAAGTAGAAAATTAAAAATTCACACTGAAGGACCTGGAATATGTGAAGAAAACCTGAAAACCGTGGAAATGAGAAAATCACACTGTAGGACCCAGAATATGACGGAAAAACCTGAAAAACGTGGAAAATTAAAAATTCACACTGAAGGACCTGGAATATGTGAAGAAAACCTGAAAAACGTGGAAATGAGAAAATCACACTGTAGGATCCAGAATATGACGGAAAAACCTGAAAAACGTGGAAAATTAAAAATTCACACTGAAGTACCCGGCATATGGTGAGAAAAACTGAAAAACGAGGAAAATTCAAAAACACACTGTAGGATCCAGAGTAAAGGCGAGAAAACCTGAAAAAGGTGGAAAGTGAGAATTTTCACAATGTAGGACCCAGATTTGGAAAAAAAAAAAAGTGAAAAACGTCGAAAATGAGAAAATCACACTGTAGGACCCAGAGTATGCCGAGAAACCCTAAAAAAGGTGGAAATTGAGAAAATCACACTTTAGGACCCAGAATTTCGAAAAAACTTGAAAAATGTAGAAAATGAGGAAATCACACTGTAGGACCCACAATATGACGAAATAAACCTGAAAAACGTGGAAAATTAAAAATACACGCTGTAGGACACAGAATATGTTGAGAAACCCTGAAAAATTAGAAAATTAAAAACTCACACTGAAGGACCCTAAATATGGCGAGAGAACATAAAAAAAGTAGAAAATTAAAAATTCACACTAAAGGACCCGGAATATGGCAATAAAACCTGAAAAAAGAGGAAAATTAAAAATTCACACTGAAGGACCTCGAATATGTGAAGAAAACCTGAAAAACGTGGAAATGAGAAAATCACACTGTAGGAACCAGAATATGACGGAAAAACCTGAAAAACGTGGAAAATTAAAAATTCACACTGAAGTACCTGGCATATGGCGAGAAAAACTGAAAAATGAGGAAAATTCAAAAACACACTGTAGGATCCAGAATATAGGTGAGAAAACCTGAAAAAGGTGGAAAGTGAGAATTATCACAATGTAGTACCCAGACTTGGAAAAAAAAAAAAGTGAAAAACGTCGAAAATGAGAAAATCACACTGTAGGACCCAGAGTATGCCGAGAAACCCTGAAAAATGAGGAAAATTAAAAATACACGTTGGAGGACACAGAATATGTAGAGAAACACTGAAAAATTAGAAAAGTAAAAAATCACATTGAAGGACCCTAAATATGGCGAGAAAACCTTAAAAAGTTGTAAAATGAGAAAATCACACTGTAGGACGCAGAATTCCGAAAAAACTCGAAAAAAGTGGAAAATGAGAAAATCACACTGCAAGACCCAGAATATGCCAGAAACCCTGAAAAATGTAAAAATTAAAAATTCACCCAAAATATGGCGAGAAATACTGAAAAACGTGGAAAATTAAAATATTCAACTGAAGGACCCGGAATATGGCTAGGAAACCTGAAAAATGAGAAAAATTCAAAACTCACACTGTAGGAACCAGAATATGGCGAGAAAACCTGAAATAGGTGGAAAAATAGAAAATCACAATGTAGGACCCAGAATATGAAGTAAAAACTTGAAAAGCATGGAAAATTAAAAATACACGATGTAGGACACAGAATATGTCGAGAAACCCTGAAAAATAAGAAAATTAAAACCTCACACTGAAGGACCAAAAAAATGGCGAGAGAACCTGAAAAAAGTAGAAAATTAAAAATTCACACTGAAGGACCCAGAATTGCGAAAAAACTTGAAAAAAGTGGAAAATGAGAAAATCACACTGTAGGACCCAGAATATGCCAAGAAACCCTGAAAACGTGGAAAATTAAAAATACATGCTGTAGGATGCAGAATACAGAGAGAAACCCTGAAAAAACTAGAAAATTACAAATTCACACTGAAGGACACCAAATATCGCTAGAAAACCTGAAAAAGTTGGAAAATGAGAAAATCCCACTGCAGAACCCAGAATATGCAGAGAAACTCTGAAAAACGTGAAAATTAAAAATTCACACTGTCGGAGAAAGAATATGGCGAGAAATAATGAAAAACGTGGAAAATTAAAAATTCACACTGAAGGACCTGGAATATGTCAAGAAAACCTGAAAAACGTGGAAATGAGAAAATCACACTGTAGGAACCTGAATATGATGGAAAAACCTGAAAATGGTGGAAAATGAGAATAATCACAATGTAGGACCCAGATTTGAAAAAAAAAATTGAAAAACGTCGAAAATGTGAATATAATACTCTATGACCCAGAATATGCCGAGATACCCTGAAAAACCTGAAAAATTAAAAATACACGCTGTAGGACCCAGAATATGGCCAGAAACCCTGAAATATCAGAAAAGTAAAAAATCACACTGAAGGACCCCAAATATGGCGAGAAAACCTGAAAAAGGTTGAAAATGAGAAAATCACACTGTAGGACCCAGAATTACGAAAAAACTTGAAAAACGTGGAAAATGAGAAAATCACACTACAGGACCCAGAAATGCCGATAAACCCTGAAAAACGTGAAAATTAAAAATTTACACTGTTGTACACAGAATATGGCGAGAAATACTGAAAAACGTGGAAAATTTAAAATTCACACTGAAGGTCCTGGAATATGTCAAGAAAAGCTGAAAAAAGTGGAAATGAGAAAAATCACACTGTAGGACCCAGAATATGACGGAAAAACCTGAAAATCGTGGAAAATTAAAAATTAACACTAAAGAGCCAGGCATATGTCGAGAAAACCTGAAAAACGAGGAAAACCCAAAACTCACGCTGTAGGACACAGAATAGGTCGTGAAACCCTGAAAAAAGTAGAAAATTAAAAATTCACACTGAAGGACCCCTAATATGGCGAGTAATCCTGAAAAAGGTGGAAAATCAGAAAATCACTCTGTAGGACCCAAAATTGGGAAAAAACCTGAAAAATGTCATAAATGAGAAAAATCACACTGTAGGACCTAGAATATGACGCAAAACCCTGAAAAACTTGGAAAATTAAAAATACACGCTGTAGGAAAAAGAATATCGAGAAACCCTGAATAACGTGAAAATCAACAATTCACACTGTCGGACAAAGAATATGGCGAGAAATCATGAAAAAAGTGGAAAATTAAAAATTCACACTGTATTACACAAAATATGGAAAGAAATACTGAAAAACGTGAAAATTAAAAAATCACACTGTTGGACACAGAATATGGCGAGAAATACTGAAAAACGTGGAAAATTTAAAATTCACACTGAAGGTCCTGGAATATGTCAAGAAAAGCTGAAAAACGTGGAAATGAGAAAAATCACACTGTAGGACCCAGAATATGACGGAAAAAACCTGAAAATCGTGGAAAATTAAAAATTAACACTAAAGAGGCAGGCATATGGCGAGAAAACATGAAAAAAGAGGAAAACTCAAAACTCACGCTGTAGGACACAGAATATGTCGAGAAACCCTGAAAAATTAGAAAATTAAAAACTCACACTGAAGAACCCCAAATATGGCGAGAGAACCTGAAAAATGTGGAAAATTAAAAATTCACACTGAAGGACCCAGAATTGTGAAAGAACTTGAAAAACATCGAAAATGAGAAAATCACACTGTAGGACCCAGAATATGCCTAGAAACCCTGAAAACATGGAAAATTAAAAATACACGCTGTAGGACCCACAATATGGCAAGAAACCCTGAAAAAAATAGAAAAGTACAAACTCACACTGAAGGACCCCAAATATGGCTAGAAAACCTGAAAATGTGAAAAATGAGAAAATCACACTGCAGAACCCAGAATATGCCGAGAAACCCTGAAAAACGTGAAAATTAAAAATCCACACTGTTGGACACAGAATATGGCGAGAAATACTGAAAAACGTGGAAAATTTAAAATTCACACTGAAGGTCCTGGAATATGTCAAGAAAAGCTAAAAAACGTTGATAAGAGAAAAATCACACTGTAGGACCCAGAATATGACAGAAAAACCTGAAAAACGTGGAAAATTAAAAATTAACTCTAAAGTGCCCGGCATATGGCGAGAAAAACCTGAAAAAGGAGGAAAACTCAAAACTCACGCT
>NW_028227399.1:93733-105445 GCF_978045245.1 Mus caroli | reverse complement strand
GCACAGAATATGGCGAGAAATACTGAAAAACATGGAAAATTAAAAATTCACACCGAAGGACCTGGAATATGTCAACAAAACCTGAAAACGTGGAATGAGAAAATCACACTGTAGGACCCAGAATATGTCGAGAAACCCTGAAAACGTGGAAAATTAAAAATACACGCTGTAGGACACAGAATATGGTGAGAAACCCTGAAAAAAGAAGAAAATTAAAACCTCACACTGAAGGACCCCAAATATGGCGATTAAACCTGAAAAAGGTGGAAAATGAGGAAAATCACACTGTAGGACCCAGAATTATGAAAAAACTTGAAAAACGTGGAAAATGTGAAAATCACACTGTAGGACAGAGAATATGCGGAGAAACCCTGAAAACGTGGAAAATTAAAAATACACGCTGTAGAACCCAGAATATGGCGAGAAAACCTGAGAAAAGTAGAAAATTACATACTCACACTGAAGGACTCCAAATTTGGTAGAAAACCTGATAAAGGTGGAAAATGAGGAAAATCACACTGTAGCACCCAGAATTAAAAAAAAAAAACGTGAAAAACGTGGAAAATGAGAAAATCACACTGCAGAACACAGATAATGCTGAGAAACCCTGAAAAACGTGGAAATGAGAAAATCACACTGTAGGACCCAGAATTGGAAAAAAACTTGAAAAACTTGTAAAATGAGAAAATCACACTGTAGGTCCCAGAATATGGCGAGAAACCCCGAAAAACATGCAAAATTAAATATAAACGCTGTAGGACCCAGAATAAGGCAAGAAACCCTGTAAAAAGTAGATAATTAAAAACTCACACTGAAAGACCTGGAATATGGCGACAAAACCAGAAAAACATGGAAAATTAATAACTCACACTCAAGGATTTGGAATATAGGGAGAAAACCTTAAAAATGTGGAAAATTATCAACTCACTCAGAAAGACCTGGAATATGGCCAGAAAACCTGAAAAACGTGGAAGGACATAGAATATGGCGAGAAATCTTGAAAAAGGTAGAAAATTAAAAATTCACACTGTAGGACCCAAAATATGTTGAGAAACCCTGAAAAACGTGGAAAATTAAAAACTCACACTGAAGGACTTGGAATATGATGAAAAACCCTGAAAAAAGTGGAAAATTAAAAATTCCCACTTAAGGACATAGAATATGGCAAGAAACCCTGAAAAAGTGGAAAAACAGAAATTCCCACTGTAGGACCCAAAATTGCGAAAATAACTTGAAAAGGGGGGAAAATGAGAAAAACATACTGTAAGACCCAGAATATGCGAGAAAACCCTGAAAAACGTGAAAAGTAAAAATTCACAAGGTCAGACCTAGAACATGAAGAGAAACCATGAAAAAAGTGGAAAATTAAAAATTCACACTGTGTTACCCAGAATATGGGGAGAAACACTGAAAAATGTGGAAAATTAAAAATTTACACTGAAGGACCTGGAATATGGCACAAAAACCTGAAAAACTTGGAAATGAGAAAATCACACTGTAGGACCCAGAATATGATGAAAACACCTGAAAAACATGGAAAATTAAAAATTCACACTGAAGGACCCGGAATATGGCTACAAAACCAGAAAAAATAAAAACTCACACTGAAGGACCCAGAATATGGCGAGATAACCTGAAAAAAGTAGAAAAATAAAAATTCACACTGAAAGACCCCGAATATGGCGAGAAAACCTGAAAGGTGGAAAATGAGAATAATCACACTGTAGGACCCAGAATTGGGAAAAAACATGAAAAATACCGAAAATGAGAAAATCACACTGTAGGACCCAGAATATGCCGAGAAACCATGAAAAACGTGGAAAATTAAAAACACACACTATAGGACCCAGAATATGGCCAGAAACCCTGAAAAAGTACAAAATTAAAAACTCACACTGAAGGACCCCAAATATTGCGATTAAACCTGAAAAAAGTGGAAAATGAGAAAATCACACTGTATTACCCAGAATATGGCAAGAAATACTGAAAAACCTGGAAAATTAAAAATTCACACTGAAGGACGTGGAATATGGCTAGAAAACCTGAAAAACATGGAAATGAGAAAATCACACTGTAAGACCCAGAATATAACGAAAAAACCTGAAAAACGTGGAAAATAAAAAATTCACACTGAAGGACCCGGAATATGTCGAGAAACCCTGAAAAACGTGAAAATTAAAAATTCACAATGAAGGACCCAGAATATGTCGAGAAAACCTGAAAAACGAGGAAAATTAAAACCTCACACTGAAGGATATCGAATATGGCGAGAAAACCTGAAAAAGTTTAAAAATGATAATAATCACACTGTAGGACCCAGAATTGCGAAAAAATTTGTAAAAAGTCCTAAATGAGAAAATCACACTGTAGGACCCAGAATATGGCGAGAAACCCTGAAAAAAGTAGAAAATTAAAAACTCCCACTGAAGGACGCCGAATATGGAGAGAAAACCTGAAAAAGGTGGAAAATGAGATAATCACAGTGTAGAACCAAGAATATGCCACGAAACCCTGAAAAACGTGGAAAATTAAAAATATACACAATAGGACCCAGAATATGGCAAGAAAACCTGAAAAAATTAGAAAATTAAAAACTCACACTGAAGGACCCAAAATATGGCGAGGAACCCTGAAAGGTGGAAAATGAGAAATCACAGTGATTAACGAAAAAACTTGAAAAACGTCGAAAATGAGAAAATCACAGTGGAGGACCCAGAATATGCCTAGAAACACTGAATACATGAAAATTAAAAATTCACACTGTATTTCCCAGAATATGGCAAGAAATACTAAAAAACGTGGAAAAGTAAAAATTCACACTGAAGGACCTGGAATATGGCAAGAAAACCAGAAAAACAAGGAACATTAAAAATTCACACTGAAGGACCCAGAATATAGCGAAAAACCCTGAAAAATGTAGAAAATTAAAAGCTCACACTGAAGGACCCCAAATATGGCGAAAAAAACCTGAAAAAGGTGGAAAATGAGAAAACCACACTGTAGGTCCTAGAATTACGAAAAAACTTGAAAAACTAGGAAATTAGAAACTCACACTGAAGGACCCCGAATATGGCGAGAAAACCTGAAAAAAGGTGGAAAATGAGAAAATCACACTGTAGGACCCAGAATTGCGAAAAAAACTTGAAAACCGTCGAAAATAAAAAAAAAAAAAAATCACACTGTAGGACCCAGAATATGCGGAGAAACCCTTGAAAAACGTGGAAAAATAAAATACACGCTGTAGGAACCAGAATATATTGAGAAACCCTGAAAAAGTAGAAAATCAAAAACTCACACTGAAGGACCCCAAATACGGGGAGAAATCCTGAAAAACGTGGAAATGAGAAAATCACACTCTAGGACCAAGAATATGACGAAAAAATCTGAAAAACCAGGAAAATTAAAAATTCACACTGAAGGACCGGGAATATGGCAAGAAAACCTGAAAAACGAGGAAAATTAAAAACACAAACTGAAGGACCCGGAATATGGCGAGAAAACATGAAAAACATGGAAAATTAAATATTCACACTGAAGGACCCAGAATATGCTGAGAAAACCTGAAAAAGTTGGATAATGAGCATTTCACAGTGTAGGACACAGAACATGACGAAAAAAAACTTAAAAACGTTTAAAATTAAAAATTCACACTGTAGGACCAGAATATGGCGAGAAACCCAGAGAAACGTGGAAAATTTAAAAATCACACTGTAGGACACAGAATATGGCGATTAACCCTGTAAAAAAGTAGAATATTAAAAACTCACACTGAAGTACCCCGAAAATGGCAAGAAAACCTGAAAAAGGTGGAAAATGAGAAAATCACACTGTAGGATCCAGAATTGCGAAACAAAAAACTTGAAAAATGTCAAAAATGAGAAAATCACACTGTAGGACCCAGAATAGGCCGAGTAACCCTGAAAAACGTGGAAAATTAAAAATACACGCTGTAGGACCCAGAATATGGCAAGAAACCCTGAAAGAATTAGAAAATTAAAAACTCACACTGAAGGACCCGGAATATGGCGAGAAAACCTGAAAAAGGTGGAAAATGAGAAAATCACACTGTAGGACCAGAATTGCAAAACAAAAAACTTGAAAAATATCAAAAATGAGAAAATCACACTGTAGGACCCAGAATATGCCGAGAAACCCTGAAAACGTGGAAAATTAAAAATATACGCTGGGGGAACCAGATTATGGCGAGAAACCATGAAAAAAATTGGACAATGAAAATTCTCACTGTATTACCCAGAATATGGCAATCAACCCTGAAAAAAGTAGATAACTATAAACTCACACTGATGGACCCGGAATATGGCGAGAAAACCTGAAAAAGGTGGAAAATGAGAAAATCACACTGTAGGACCAGAATTGCAAAACAAAAAACTTGAAAAATGTCAAAAATGAGAAAATCACACTGTAGGACCCAGAATAGGCCGAGTAACCCTGAAAAACGTGGAAAATTAAAAATACACGCTGTAGGACCCAGAATATGGCAAGAAACCCTGAAAGAATTAGAAAATTAAAAACTCACACTGAAGGACCCGGAATATGGCGAGAAAACCTGAAAAAGGTGGAAAATGAGAAAATCACACTGTAGGACCCAGAATTACGAAAAAACTTTAAAAACGTGGAAAATGAGAAAATCACTCTTCAGGACCCAAAATATGCCAAGAAACCGTGAAAAACGTGAAAATTAAAAATTCACACTGTCAGACCCACATTATGGCGAGAAACCTTGAAAAAAATTGGACAATAAAAATCCACACTGTATTACCCAGAATACGGCCAGCAACCCTGAAAAAAGTAGATAACTATAAACTCACACTGATGGACGAGGATATGGCTAGAAAACATGAAAAAGGTGGAAAATGAGAAAATCACACTGCAGGACCCAGAATATGCTGAGAATCCCTGAAAATCGTGGAAAATTAAAAATTCACACTGAAGGACCCGGAATTTGGCGAGAAAACCTGAAAAACGAGGAAAATTAAAAATTCACACTGTATTACCCAAAATATGGGGAGAAATACTGAAAAACGTGGAAAATTAAAAATTCACACTGCAGGACCTGGAATATGGCAAGAAATCCTGAAAAACTTGGAAACGAGAATATCACACTGTAGGACCCAGAATATGATGAAAAAACCTGGAAAACGTGGAAAATTAAAAATTCACACTGAAGGAATCAGAATATGGCGAGAAAACCTGAAAAAACGAGGAAAATTAAAAACTCACACTGTAGGACCTAGATTATGGCGAGATAACCTGAAAAAGGTGGAAAATGAGAAAATCACATGTAGGACCCAGAATTGTGAGAAAACCTGAAAAAGGTTGAAAACGAGAAAATAACACTGCAGGAGCCAGAATATGCTGAGAAAACCTGAAAAACATTGAAAATTAAATATTCACACTATAGGACCCTGAATATGGCGAGAAACACTGAAAAAGGAAAAAAACGAGAAAATCACACTGTAATAATCAGAATATGACGAAATAACTTAAAAACGTGGAAAATTTAAAATTCACACTGTAGTACCCAGAATATGGCAAGAAAACCTTAAAAACTAGAAATTAAAAAACTCACACTGAAGGACCCCAAATATGGCGAGAAAACCTGAAAAACATGGAAATGAAAAAATCACACTGTAGAACCAGATTATGACGAAGAAACCTGAAAAATGTGGAAAAATAAAAATTCACACTCAAGGACCCGGATATAGCGAGCAAAACTGAAAAATGAGGAAAATTAAAATCTCACACTGAAGGACCCAGAATATGGCAAGAAAACCTGTAAAACCTAGAAAATTAAATATTCACACTGGAGGACACAGAATATTTTGAGAAACTGTAAAATCTTGAAATTAAAAATTCACTCTAAAGGACCAGAATATGGCAAGAAACCTTGAAAAACGTGGAAAATTAAAAATTCACACTGAAGAACCTGGAATATGGCAAGAAAATAAGAAAAACGTGGAAATGAGAAAATCACACTGTATGACCTTGAATATGGCGAGAAAACCTGAAAAACGAGGAAAATTAAAAACTCACACTGAAGGACCCAGAATATGGCGAGAAAACCTGAAAAACATGGAAAATTAAATATTCACAAAGTAGAACCCAGGATAGGGAGAGAAACACTGAAAAAAGTGGAAAATTAAAAATTCACACTCTAGGAACAGAATATGGCAAGAAAACTTGAAAAACGTGGAAAATCGAAAATTCACACTGTAGGACTCAGAATATGCCGAGAAGACCTGAAAAAGTTGGAAAATGAGAAAATCACACTGAAGGACCCAGAATATGACGAAAAAAAACTTAAAAAGGTTTAAAATTAAAAATTCATACTGTAGGACACAGAACATGGCAAGAAAACCTGAAAAACGTGAAAAATTTAAAATTCACACTGTAGGATGCAGAATATGGCGAGAAACACTGAAAAAAGTAAAAAATTTAAATCTCACACTGAAGGACCCTGAATATGTCGAGAAAACCTGAAAAAGGTGGAAAATGAGAAAATCACACTATAGGACCCAGAATTGCGAAAAAAAATTGAAAAACGTCGAAAATGAGAAAATCACACTGTAGGACCCAGAATATGCCGAGAAACCCTGAAAAATGTGCAAAATTAAACATACACGCTGTAGGACCCAGAATATGGCAACAAACCATGAAAAAACTAAAAAACTAAAAACTCACACTGAAGGACCACGAATATGGTGAGAAAACATGAAAAAGGTGGTTAATGACAAAATCAACTGTAGGACCCAGAATATGATGAAAAAAACTTAAAAACGATTAAAATTAAAAATTCACACTGTAGGACCCCGAATATGGTGAGAAAATCTGAAAATGTTTAAAAATGAGAAAAATACACTGTAGGACCCAGAATATGCTGAGAAACCCAGAAAAACGAGGAAAAATAAAAATATGCTTTGAAGGAGCCAGATTATGACAGGAAACCCTGAAAAAAGTAGAAAATTAAAAACTTACACGGAAGGACCCTGAATATGGCAAGAATACCTGAAAAAGGTGGAAATAGAGAATAATCACACTGTAGGACACAGAATTGCGAAAAAACATGAAAAACGTAGAAAATGAGAAAAACACACTGTAGGACCCAGAATTACGAAAAAATTTATAAAACGTGGAAAATGAGAAAATCACACTGCAGGACCTAGAATATGCTGAGTAACCCTGAAAAACATGAAAATTAAAAATTCACACTGTCGGACACAGAATATGGCGAGAAACCATGAAAAAAGTGGAAAATTAAAAATTCACACTGTATTACCCAGAATATGGCGAGAAATACTGAAAAACATGGAAAATTAAAAATTCACCCTGAAGGACCTGGAATATGGCAAGAAAACCTGAAAAACGAGAAAATGAGAAAAATCACACTGTAGTACCCAGAATATGACGAAAAAACCTGAAAAACGTGGAAAATTAAAAACTCACACTGAATGACCCAGAATATGGCAAGAAAACCTGAAAAAAGTAAAAAACTAAAAATTCACACTGAAAGACCCCGAATATGGCGAGAAAACCTGAAAAAGGTGGAAAATGAGAACAAATGACTGTAGGACCCAGAATTGCGAAAAAACTTGAAAAACTTCGAAAATGAGAAAATCACACTTTAGGACCCAGAATATGCCGAGAAACCCTGAAAAATGTGGAAAATTGAAAATACGCGCTGTTGGACCCAGAATATGGTGAGAAACCGGAAAAACGTGGTAAATTAAAAATACACTCTGTTGGACCCAGAATATGGCAAGAAACCCTGCAAAAGGTGAAAAATGAGAAAATCACACTGTAAGACCCAGAATTACGAAAAAACCTGAAAAACTTGGAAAATGAGAAAATCACACTGCAGGAAACAGAATATGCCGAGAAACCCTGAAAAACGTGGAAAATTAAAAATTCACACTGAAGGACCCGGAATATAGCGAGAAAACCTGAAAAAGGTGGAAAATGAGAAAATCACATGTAGAACCCAGAATAGCGAAAAAACTTGAAAAAGGTGAAAAATGAGAAAATCACACTGCAGGACCCAGAATATGCTGAGAAACCCTGATAATCATGGAAAATTAAATGTTCACACTGTAGGACCCAGAATATGCCTAGAAACCCTTGAAAAACTTGGAAAAATAAAATACACGCTGTAGGAACCAGAATATATTGAGAAACCCTGAAAAAGTAGGAAATCAAAAACTCACACTGAAGGACCCCGAATATGGGGAGAAATCCTAAAAAACGTGGAAATGAGAAAATCACACTCTAGAACCCAGAATATGACGAAAAAACCTGAAAAACATGGAAAATTAAAAATTCACACTGAAGGTCCGGGAATATGGTGAGAAAACCTGAAAAACGAGGAAAATTAAAAACACAAACTGAAGGACCCAGAATATGGCGAGAAAACATGAAAAACATGGAAAATTAAATATTCACACTGTAGGACCCAGAATATGGCGAGAAACACTGAAAAAGGAGGAAAATGAGAAAATCACACTATAGGACCAGAATATGGCAAGAAACCTTGAAAAACGTGGAAAATTAAAAATTCACAATGTAGGAACCAGAATATGCTGAGAAAATCTGAAAAAGTTGGATAATGAGAATATCAAACTGTAGGACCCAGAACATGACGAAAAAAACTTAAAAACGTTTAAAATTAAAAAATCAAACTGTAGGACCTGAATATGGCGAGAAACCCTGAGAATCTTGGAAAATTTAAAAATCACACTGTAGGACGCAGAATATGGCGATTAACCCTGTAAAAAGTGGAATATTAAAAACTCACACTGAAGTACCCCGAAATTGGCAAGAAAACCTGAAAAAGGTGGAAAATGAAAAAAATCACACTGTAGGACCCAAAATATGCTGAGTAACCCTGAAAAACTTGGAAAATTAAAAATACACGCTGTAGGACCCAGAATATGGCAAAAAACCCTGAAAGAATTAGAAAATTAAAAACTCACACTGAAGGAACCGGAATATGGCAAGAAAACCTGAAAAAGTGGAAAGTCTCTCTCTGTCTCTCTCTCTATGTCTCTCTCTGTCTCTCTCTTTCTCTATCTCTGTCTCTCTCTATTTCTCTCTGTCTCTATCTGTCTCTCTCTCTGTCTCTCTCTGTTCTCTCTCTCTCTGTCTCTCTCTTTCCCTCTCTCTGTCTCTCTCTGTCTCTATCTCTGTCTCTCTCTGTCACTCTGTCTCTCTCTGTCTCTCTCTGTCCCTCTCTGTCTCTCTCTGTGTCTTTCTTTGTCTCTCTCTGTCTCTCCCTGTCTCTCTCTGTCTCTCTCTTTATGTCTCTCTCTGTCTCTCTCTTTCTCTCTCTCTGTATCTCTCTGTCTCTCTTTGTCTCTCTCTGTGTCTTTCTTTGTCTCTCTCTGTCTCTCTTTGTCTCTCTCTGTAACTCTCTCTATGTCTCTCTCTGTCTCTCTCTTTCTCTATCTCTGTCTCTCTCTGTTTCTCTCTGTCTCTATCTCTCTGTGTGTCTCTTTCTTTCCTTCTCTCTGTCTCTATCTCTTTCTCTCTATGTCTCTCTCTGTCACTCTGTCTCTCTCTGTCTCTCTCTGTCTCTCTCTGTCTATCTGTCTCTCTCTGTCTCTCTCTGTCTCTCTCTCTTTCTCTCTCTGTCTCTCTCTGTGTCTTTCTTTGTCTCTCTCTGTCTCTCTGTCTCTCTCTGTCTCTCTCTGTGTCTCTCTCTATCTCTCTCTCTGTCTCTCTCTGTCTCTCTCTGTCTCTCTCAATGTATCTCTCTCTCTATGTCTCTCTCTGTGTCTTTCTTTGTCTCTCTCTGTCTCTCTCTGTCTCTCTGTGTGTCTCTCTCTGTCTCTCTCTCTATCTCTGTCTCTCTCTGTCTTTCTCACTCTGTCTCTGTCTCTCTCTGACTCTCTCTGTCTCTCTCTTTCTCTCTGTCTCTCTCTGTCTCTATCTCTGTCTCTCTCTGTCCTTCTGACTCTTTCTGTCTCTCTCTGTCTCTCTCTCTGTCTCTCTCTGTCTCTCTCCTTCTCTCTCTCTGTCTCTCTCTTTCCCTCTCTCTGTCTCTCTCTGTCTCTATCTCTGTCTCTCTCTGTCTCTCTCTGTAACTCTGTCTCTCTCTGTCTCTCTCTGTCTATCTGTCACTCTCTGTCTCTATCTCTGTATCTCTCTGTCTCTGTCTTTATCTGTGTCTTTCTTTGTCTCGCTCTGTCTCTCTCTGTCTCTCTCTCTATGTCTCTCTTTGTCTCTCTCTTTCTCTATCTCTGTCTCTCTCTGTTTATCTCTGTCTCTATCTGTCTCTCTCTGTCTCTCTCTGTCTCTCTCTGTCTCTCTCTTTCCCTCTCTCTGTCTCTCTCTGTCTCTATCTCTGTCTCTCTCTGTCTCTCTCTGTCACTCTGTCTCTCTCTGTCTCTCACTGTCTCTCTCTGTCTCTCTCTGTCTATCTGACTCTCTCTGTCTCTCTCTGTCTCTCTCTCTTTCTCTGTCTCTGTCTCTCTCTGTCTCTCTCTGTCACTCTGTCTCTCTCTGTTTCTCTCTGTCTCTATCTGTCTCTCTGTCTCTATCTGTCTCTCTGTCTCTATCTGTCTCTCTCTGTCTCTCTCTGTCCCTCACTCTGTATCTCTCTGTCTCTATCTCTGTCTCTCTCTGTCTCTCTCTGTCACTCTGTCCCTCTCTGTCTCTCTCTGTCTCTCTCTCTATCTCTCTCTCTCTCTGTCTCTCTCTGTCTCTCTCTGTCTAACTCTATCTGTCTCTGTCTCTCTCTGTCTCCATCTGTCACTCTGTCGGTCTCTCTCTGTCTCTCTCTGTCCCTTCTGTCTCTATCTCTGTATCTCTCTGTCTCTCTCTGTCTCTCTGTCTCTCTCTGTGTCTCTCTCTGTCTCTCTCTCTCTATCTCTGTCTCTCTCTGTCTTTCTCACTCTGTCTCTGTCTCTCTCTGTCCCTCTCTCTGTCTCTCTCTGTCTCTATCTCTGTCTCTCTCTGACTCTCTCTGTCTCTCTCTTTCTCTCTGTCTCTCTCTCTTTAATTCTCTGTCTCTCTCTGTCTCTCTCTGTCTCTCTCTGTCTCTCTCTCTCTGTGTCTCTCTCTGTCTTTCTCTGTCTCTATCTCTGTCTCTCTCTGTCTTTCTCTGGGTCTTCCTTTGTCTCTCTCTGTCTGTCTCTGTCTCACTCTCTGTCTTTCTCTGTCTCTCTCTGTGTCTCTCTCTGTCTTTCTCTGTCTCTATCTCTATCTCTCTCTGTCTCTCTCTGTCCTTCTGACTCTTTCTGTCTCTCTCTGTCTCTCTCTCTGTGTCTCTCTGTGTCTCTCTGTCTCTCTCTATGTCTTTCATTGTCTCTCTCTGTCTCTCTCTGTCTATCTCTCTGTCTCTCTCTGTCTCTCTCTGTCTCTCTCTGTCTCTATCTCTGTCTCTCTCTGTCTCTCTCTGTCTCTCTATGTCTCTCTTAATGTATCTCTCTGTCTCTCTATGTCTCTCTCTGTGTCTTTCTTTGTCTCTCTCTGTCTCTCTCTCTCTCTGTGTCTCACTCTGTCTCTCTCTGTCTCACTCTCTGTCTCTGTCTCTGTCTCTCTCTCTGTCTCTCTCTGTCTCTCTCTCTAAATCTGTCTCTCTCTGTATTTCTCACTCTGTCTCTGTCTCTCTCTGTCCCTCTCTCTGTCTCTCTCTGTCTCTATCTCTGTCTCTCTCTGACTCTCTCTGTCTCTCTCTTTCTCTCTGTCTCTCTCTGT
>NW_028227399.1:53733-88733 GCF_978045245.1 Mus caroli | reverse complement strand
TCTGTCTCTCTCTCTGTCTCTCTCTGTCTCTCTCTGTCTCTCTTTGTCTCTCTGTGTTTTTCTTTGGCTCTCTCTGTCTCTCTCTGTGTCTCTTTCTGTCTCACTATGTCTCTCTCTGTCTCTCTCTGTCTCTCTCTCTGTCTCTCTCTCTGTCTCTCTCTGTCTCTCTCTCTTTCTCACTCTGTGTATCTCTGTCTCTCTCTGTGTCTCTCTCTGTCTCACTCTGTCTTTCTCTGTCTCTCTCTGTCTCTCTCTCTGTCTCTCTGTCTCTCTTTGTCTCTCTCTGTCTCTATCTCTGTCTCTCTCTGTCTCTCTCTGTCTCTCTCTGTCTGTCTCTGTCTCTCTGTGTGTCTCTCTCTGTGTCTCTCTGTGTCTCTCTCTGTGTCTCTCTCTATCTCTCTGTCTCTCTCAATGTATCTCTCTGTCTCTCTATGTCTCTCTCTGTCTTTCTTTGTCTCTCTCTGTCTCTCTCTGTCTCTCTCTGTCTCTCTATGTGACTTTCAGTGGCCCCACACAGCCTCACATATACTTCTAAAAATTTAAAGAAGGGTGTGGCCACTCTAAAAGCTCAACAATTAACAGCATTGTCTCCTCTTCCAGAGTACCTGGGATCAACTACCAGCAACTATATGGTGGCCCATCTCCAGTTCCAGGGGATCAGACAGACAGACATACAGACAGTGATAAAAATGGCAGGCCTGCCTGGTCTTTCTTTCTTTCTTATCCTTTTTAAAAAATGTTTATTTATATATTTATTTATGTATTTATTAGATATAAGTACACTGTAGCTGTCTTCAGACACTCCAGAAGAGGGTGTCAGATTCTGGAGAATCTAAATCCCTCTTATGGTCTGCATATGATGTACATAAACACAGCCTCACATATACTTCTAAAAATTTAAAGATGTGTGGGGCCACTGAGAGGGCTCAACAATTAACAGCCTTGTCTCCTCTTTCAGAGAACCTGGGATAAACTACCAGCACCTTATGGTGGCCCATCTCCAGTTCCAGTGGATCAGACAGACAGACAGACAGAGAGACAGAGATAAGGATGGCAGGCCTGCCTGGTCTTTCTTTATTTCTTATACTTTTTAAAAAATGTTTATTTATTTATTTATTTATTTATTTATTTATGTATTAGATATAAGTACACTGTAGCCCTCTTCAGACACTCCAGAAGAGGGTGACAGATTCTAGAGTATCTAAATCCCTCTTATGGTCTGAATATAATGTACATAAACACAGCATCACATATACTTCTAAAAATTAAAAATGGGTGGGGCCACTGAAAGGGCTCAACAATTAACAGCATTGTCTCCTCTTCCAGAGAACCTGGGATCAACTACCAGCAACTATATGGTGGCCCATCTCCAGTTCCAGGGGATCAGACAGACAGACAGACAGACAGACAGAGATAAGGATGGCAGGCCTGCCTGGTCTTACTTTCTTTCTTATCCTTTTTAAAAAATGTTTATTTATTTATTTATTTATTTATTTATGTATATATTAGATATAAGTACACTGTAGCTGTCTTCAGACACTCCAGAAGAGGGTGTCAGATTCTGGAGAATCTAAATCCCTCTTATGGTCTGCATATGATGTACATAAACACAGCCTCCCATATACTTCTAAATATTTAAAGATGGGTAGGGCCACTGATAGGGCTCAACAATTAACAGCATTGTCTCCTCTTTCAGAGAACCTAGGATCAACTACCAGCAACTTTATGGTAGCCCATCTCCAGTTCCAGGGGATCAGACAGACAGACAGACAGACAGACAGAGATAAGGATGGCAGGCCTGCCTGGTCTTACTTTCTATCTTATCCTTTTTAAAAAATGTTTATTTATTTATTTATTTACTTACGTATTTATTATATATAAGTACACTGTAGCTGTCTTCAGTCACTCCAGTAAAGGGTGTCAGATTCTGGAGAATCTAAATCCTCTTATAATCTGAATATGATGTACATAAAACAGCCTCACTTATACTTCTAAATATTTAAAGAAGTGTGGGGCCATTGAAAGGGCTCAACAATTAACAGCATTGTCTCCTCTTCCAGAGTACATGGGATCAACTACAAGCAACTATATGGTGGCCCATCTCCAGTTCCAGGGGATCAGACAGACAGACATACAGACAGTGATAAGGATGGCAGGCCTGCCTGGTCTTTCTTTCTTTCTTATCCTTTTTTAAAAAATGTTTATTTATATATTTATTTATGTATTTATTAGATATAAGTACACTGTAGCTGTCTTCAGACACTCCAGAAGAGGGTGTCAGATTCTGGAGAATCTAAATCCCTCTTATGGTCTGCATATGATGTACATAAACACAGCCTCACATATACTTCTAAAAATTTAAAGATGTGTGGGGCCACTGAGAGGGCTCAACAATTAACAGCATTGTCTCCTCTTTCAGGGAACCTGGGATAAACTACCAGCACCTTATGGTGGCCCATCTCCAGTTCCAAGGGATCAGACAGACAGACAGACAGAGAGACAGAGATAAGGATGGCAGGCCTGACTGGTCTTTCTTTATTTCTTATACTTTTTTAAAAATGTTTATTTATTCATTTATTTATTTATTTATTAATTTATTTATTTATTAGATATAAGTACACTGTAGCCGTCTTCAGACACTCCAGAAGAGGGTGTCAGATTCTAGAGAATCTAAATCCCTCTTATGGTCTGAATATGATGTACATAAACACAGCCTCACATATACTTCTAAAAATTAAAAATGGGTGGGGCCACTGAAAGGGCTCAACAATTAACAGCATTGTCTCCTCTTCCAGAGAACCTGGGATCAACTACCAGCACATACAAGGTGGCCCATCTCCAGTTCCAGGGGATCAGACAGACAGACAGACAGGCAGAGATAAAGATGGCAGGCCTGCCTGGTCTTTCTTTCTTTCTTATCCTTTTTAAAAAATATTTATTTATTTATTTATTTATTTATTTATTTATTTATGTATTTCTTAGATATAAGTACACTGTAGCTTTCTTTACACACTCCAGAGGAGGGTGTCAGATTCTGGAGAATGTAAATCCCTCTTATGGTCTGCATATGATGTACATAAACACAGCCTCACATATACTGAGCTGAGGTGTTACAGGCCAACTGCTGGAATTTCTGAGTACCACCTAGATAGAGAAAAGCTATGCTGTGGTTGCTTAATTTATGTATTTTATTATTTCTATTTGTTGTTTTGTTTTGTTTTATTTGTTTTTAGAGAAGTCCTCTGTCTGTAGCTCTGGCTGACCCAGGACTGCCTACTTGTGTTAATTAGGGTTTCACAGCTGAGAACAGACACCAAGAGCAAGGTAAGGCTTAGAAAACCCTACATTCAGTGGTGGCTCAAGCTCTTAATGAGAGCACTCTGTAGGCAGAGGCAGTCAGTTTCTGAGTTCGAGGCCACCCTGGTGAAAGACAGGGCTAGGGTAGGGGCTAGGGTGAGGAAAGGAAGAAAGGAAAGAAGGAAAGAAAGAAAGGAAAGAAGAAAAGAAAGAAAGAAAAAGTTTTTATAAAAGTTTTATAAAAAGTGTTAACGTTTTTAAAAATTAAAAAAAAAAAAATACCAGATCACCATCACACAGCATTGGCTGTCTTCAGGTGTATCCTTTCAGCCTCCAAAACAAAAAACAACGGCTGGTTGTCTTCAGGTGTATCCTATTCTCGAGTCTTATTTCCAACCTTAGAGCTGGGCTGAGCTGCCTCCTTATGTAATTGCAAACCTTCCTTGGTTTGTCTTTTCCATTTCTAAGACTAACAGGCCTTTTTCTATTTATTGAATATGCTCATGACTGTCCTTTAGATATAGTAAATATAACTGTTGCTTATAAAACTTGTTTTCTAGGAATTTTTAAAGGGCAATGGCAGAGTTTATTTATAAAAAAATATTTTGCATTTATTTATTTGTGTGAGTGATGAAGCTCAGGTCTTCAAACTCGTCAGGAGGTATGATTACCTCCCCTCTCTCTCAACCCCTCTCTCTCCTCTCTCAATGATTGTGTAAGAATGTTTTGCATGTGTATGCTGTGCCCACAGACTCCAGAACAGAGTATTAGATCCCCTGGAACTGGAGATGGGCCACCATATATAATACTGGTAATTGAGCCCAGGTTCTCTGGAAGAGGAGACAATGCTCTTAATTGTTGAGCCCTCTCTGTAGCCACATCTTTCTTTCTTTCTTTTTTTTTTTGAGTATATGTGAGGCTGTGTTTATATACATCATATGCAGACAATAAGAATGATTTAGATTCTTCACAATCTGACACCCTCTTCTGGACTGTCTGAAGATAGCTACAGCATACTTAAATATAATAAATAAATAAAACTTTAAAAAGAAAAGGAAAAGTAAAAAAGAAAGAACAGGCCTGCCATATGCATGTTCATAGAGGAAAATGGGAGAGACCACAATCTAACCTCAGCAGGTTGCTTCCTTCTGGATGGTAGCTCACAGTTTCATCCCAGCAAGACAGGCAAATCACTGAGTTCAAGGACAGTAAGGTTCAGGACAACCAAGGTTAGGAAGGAAAAGGGTCTATGTTGAGAATACAAACCGACAAAACAACAACTAGGAAAAAGAAGTGACAGTGTAACTTGGGGTAGGGTACCAACAAGAGAAAGCTTTCTGTTACCACTTACAAACACCAGTAGCCTTGCACCCTTCTGCCCAGGTCCCTGCCTTCCTTTCTAGGAATTCTAAGGATGCTAGGGGGTGGGGGAATCCAGATTAACTTTTTAAAAACAAAGACTTGGTCTTTGATGTCTATAGGAAGCCCTTCTCAGTGCCTTTAACTACCACTGAACTTTCAGGGCTGTGACTCAACTGTAACAAGGAACAGGGCTAAGAACCTGCAGCCTTTGAAAACAACTATTTTTTTAAAGTGGGGGACACAAATCAGCAGTAGAACCCGTCAGGTTCAGCCATAATACTTGTTAGGGAAAGAGCCTCAATGTCCGGAGCTGAGGTTTCATGGGTGAACTTCTTCAAGCTCTGAGTATCATTGAAAGAAAGAAAAGATATCATGTGGTTGCTTAATTTATTTATTTTATTATTTCTATTTTTTGTTTTCTTTTGTTTTGTTTTAGAAAAGGCCTCATTCTGTAGCTATGGCTGACCTAGGACAGACTACATGTGTTAATTAGGGTTTCACAGCTGAGAAACAGACCATACCTATGTAAGACTTAGAAAACCCAACAGTCAGTGGTGGCTCGAGCTCTTAATGAGAGCACTCTGGAGGCAGAGGCAGTCAGTTTCTGAGTTCGAGGCCAGCCTGGTTAAAGACAGGGATAGGCAGGGCTAGGCAAGGCAGGGCTGGGCTAGGCTAGGCTAGGCAAGGGGCTGGGCTAGTCAAGGCAAGGGACTAGGCTAGGCTACTCAAGGGGCTAGGCAAGACAGACAGACAGAGAGAAAGACAGACAAGGATGGCAGGCCTGCCTGGTTTTTCTTTATTTCTTATCCCTTTTAAAAAATGTTTATTTATTTATTTATTTATTTATTTATTTATGTATTTATTAGATATAAGTACACTGTAGCTGTCATCAGACACTCCAGAAGAGGGTGTCAGATTCTGGAGAATCTATATCCCTCTTATTGTCTGCAAATGATGTACATACACACAGCCTCACATTTACATCTAAAATTTTAAAGATGTGTGGGGCCAGTGAAAGGGATCAACAATTAACAGCATTGTCTCCTCTTATAGAGAACCTGGGATCAACTACCAGCAACTATATGGTGGCCCATCTCCAGTTCCAGGGGATCAGACAGACAGACATACATACAGACAGATAGAGTTAAGTATGGCAGGCCTACCTGGTCTTTCCTTCTTTCTTATCCTTTTTAAAAAATGTTTATTAATTTAAGTATGTATTTATTAGATATAAGTACACTGTAGCTGTCTTCAAACACTCCCAAAGAGGGTGTCAGATTCTGGAGAATCTATATCCCTCTTATGGTCTGCATATGATGTACATGAACACAGCCTCACATATACTTCTAAAAATTTAAAGATGGGTGGGGCCACTGAAAGGGCTCAACAATTAACAGCACTGAATCCTCTTCCAGAGAACCTGGGATCAACTACCAGCAATTATATGGTGGCCCATCTCCAGTTCCTGGGGATCAGACAGACAGACAGACAGACAAGGATGGCAGGCCTGCCTGGTCTCTCTTTCTTTATTATCCTTTTTAAAAAATGTTTATTTGTTTATTTATGTATTTATTAGATATAAGCACACTGTAGCTATCTTCAGACACTCCAGAAGAGGGTGTCAGATTCTGGAGAATCTAAATCGCTCTTATGGTCTGCATATGATGTACATAAACACAGCCTCACATATACTTCTAAAAATTTAAAGATGGGTGGGGCAACAGAAAGGGCTCAACAATTAACAGCATTTTCTCCTCTTCCAGAGAACCTTGAATAAACTACCAGCAACTATATGGTGGCCCATCTCCAGTTCCAGGGGATCAGACAGACAGACAGACAGACAGAGATAAGGATGGAGGCCTGCCTGGTCTTTCTTTCTTTCTTATACTTTTAAAAAAATGTTTATTTATTTATTTATTTATTTATATATTTATATATTTATTTATTTATTTATGTATTTATTATATATAAGTACACTGTAGTTGTCTTCAGACACTCCAGAAGAGGGTGTCAGATTCTGGAGAATCTAAATCCCTATTATGGTCTGCATATGAAGTACATAAACACAGCCTCACATATACTTCTAAAAATTTAAAGATGAGTGGGGCCACTGAAAGGGCTCAACAATTAACAGCATTGTCTCCTCTACCAGAGAACCTCGGATCAACTACCAGCAACTATATGGTGGCCCATCTCCAGTTCCAGGGGATCAGGCAGACAAAGAGACAGACAGACAAGGGTGGCAGGCCTCCCTGGTTTTTTTTTCTTTCTTATCCTTTTTAAAAAATGTTTATTTATTTATTTATGTATTTATTAGATATAAGTACACTGTAGCTGTCTTCAGACACTCCAGAAGTGGGTGTCAGATTCTGGAGAATATAAATCCCTCTTATGGTCTGCATATGATGGACATAAACACAGATTCACATATACTTCTAAAAATTTAAGATGGGTGGGGCCACTGAAAGGGCTCAACAATTAACAGCATTGTCTCCTCTTCCAGAGAACCTGAGATCAACTACCAGCAACTATATGGTGGCCCATCTCCAGTTCCAGGGGATCAGACAGACAGACAGACAGACAGAGATAAGGAGGGAGGCCTGCCTGTTTTTTCTTTCTTTCTTATCCTTTTAAAATAATGTTTATTTATTTATTTATTTATTTATTTATTTATTTATGTATTTATTAGATATAAGTACACTGTAGTTGTCTTCAGACACTCCAGAAGAGGGTGTCAGATTCTGGAGAATCTAAATCCCTCTTATGGTCTGCATATGATGTACATAAACACAGCCTAATATATACTTCTAAAAATTTAAAGATAGATGGAGCCACTGAAAAGGCTCAACAATTAAAAGCATTGTCGCTTCTTCCAGAGAACCAGGGATCAACTAAGAGCAACTATATGGTGGCCCATCTCCAGTTCCAAGGGATCAGACAGACAGACAGACAGACTGACAGAGATAAGGATGGAGGCCTGCCTGGTCTTTCTTTCTTTCTTATACTTTTAAAAAAATGTTTATTTATTTATTTATTTATTTATTTATTTATTAGATATAAGTACACTGTTACTGTCTTCAGACACTCTAGAAGAGGGTGTCATCGTCTGGAGAATCTAAATCCCTCTTATGGTCTGCATAGGATGTACATAAACACAGCCTCACATATACTTCTAAATATTTAAAGATGGGTGGGCCCACTGAAAGGGCTCAACAATTAACAGCATTGTCTCTTCTTCCAGAGAACGTGGGATCAACTACCAGCAACTATATGGTGGCCCATCTCAAGTTCCAGGGGATAAGACAGACAGACAGACAGACAGAGATAAGGATGGCAGGCCTGCCTGATATTTCTTTCTTTCTTATCCTTTTTAAAAAATGTTTATTTATTTATTCATTTATTTATTTATTCATTTATTCATTTATTTATTTATTTATTTATTTATTAGATATAAGTACACTGTAGCTGTCTTCAGACTCTCCAGAAGAGCGTGTCAGATTCTGGAGAATCAATATCCCTCTTATGGTCTGCATATGATGTACATGAACAGAGCCTCACATATACTTCTAAAAATTTAAAGATGGGTGGGGCCACTGAAAGGGCTCAACAATTAACAGCATTGTCTCCTCTTCCAGAGAACCTGGGATCAACTACCAGCAACTATATGGTGGCTCATCTCCAGTTCCAGGGTATCTGACAGATAGACAGACAGACAGACAGACAGACAAGGTGGCAGGCCTGCCTGGTCTTTCTTTCTTTCTTTCTTATTCTTTTTAAAAAATGTTTATTTATTTATTTATGTATTTATTAGATATAAGTACACTGTAGCTGTCTTCAGACACTCTAGAAGAGGGTGTCATATTCTGGAGAATCTAAATCCCTCTTATGGTCTGCATATGATGTACACAAACACAGCCTCACATATACTTCTAAAAATTTAAAGATGGGTGGGCCCACTGAAAGGGCTCAACAATTAACACCATTGTCTCCTCTTCCAGAGAAGGTGGGATCAACTACGAGCAACTATATGGTGGCCCATCGCAAGTTGCAGGGGATCAGACAGACAGACAGACAGACAGAGATAAGGATGGCAGGCCTGCCTGATTTTTCTTTCTTTCTTATCCTTTTTAAAAATGTTTATTTATTTATTTATTCATTTATTTATTTATTTATTTATTTATTTATTTATTTATGTATTTACTAGATATAAGTACACTGTAGCTGTCTTCAGACACTCCAGAAGAGGGTGTCAGATTCTGGAGAATCTATATCCTTCTTATGGTCTGCATATGATGTACATAAACACAGCCTCACATATACTTCTAAAAATTGAAAGACGGGTGGGGCCACTGAAAGGGCTCAACAATTAACAGCATTGTCTCCTCTTCCAGAGGACCTGGGATCAACTACCAGCAACTATATGGTGGCCCAGCTCCAGTTCCACGGGATCAGACAGACAGACATACAGACAGTGATAAGGATGGCAGGCCTGCCTGGTCTTTCTTTCTTTCTTTCTTTCTTTCTTATCCTTTTTAAAAAAATGTTTATTTATATATTTATTTATGTATTTATTAGATATAAGTACACTGTAGCTGTTTTCAGACACTCCAGAAGAGGGTGTCAGATTCTGGAGAATCTAAATCCCTTTTACGGTCTGCATATGATGTACATAAACGCAGCCTCACATATACTTCTAAAAATTTAAAGATGTGTGGGGCCACTGAGAGGGCTCAACAATTAACAGCATTGTCTCCTCTTTCAGAGAACCTGGGATAAACTACCAGCACCTTATGGTGGCCCATCTCCAGTTCCAGTGGATCAGACAGACAGACAGACAAAGAGACAGAGATATGGATGGCAGGCCTGCCTGGTCTTTCTTTATTTCTTTTACTTTTTAAAAAATGTTTATTTATTTATTTATTTATTTATGTATTTATTAGATATAAGTACACTGTAGCCTTCTTCAGACACTCCAGAAAAGGGTGTCAGATTCTAGAGAATCTAAATCCCTCTTATGGTCTGAATATGATGTACATAAACACAGCCTCACATATACTTCTAAAAATTAAAAATGGGTGGGGCCACTGAAAGGGCTCAACAATTAACAGCATTGTCTCCTCTTCCAGAGAACCTGGGATCAACTACCAGCACCTACATGGTGGCACATCTCCACTTCCAGGGGATCAGACAGACAGACAGACAGACAGAGATAAGTATGGCAGGCCTACCTGGTCTTTCGTTCTTTCTTATCCTTTTAAAATAATGTTTATTTATTTATTTATTTATTTATTTATATATGTATGTATTTATTAGATATAAGTACACTGTAGTTGTCTTCAGACACTGCAGAAGAGGGTGTCAGATTCTGGAGAATCTAAATCCCTCTTATGGTCTGCATATGATGTACATAAACACAGCCTAACATACACTTCTGAAAATTTAAAGATAGGTGGAGCCACTGAAACGGCTCAACAATTAACAGCATTGTCTCCTCTTCCAGAGAACCTGGGATCAACTAACAGCAACTATATGGTGGCCCACCTCAAGTTCCAAGGGATCAGACAGTCTGACAGACAGACAGACTGACAGAGATAAGGATGGCAGGCCTGCCTGGTCTTTCTTTCTTTCTTATCCTTTTTAAAAAATGTTTATTTATTTATTTATATGTTTATTAGATATAAGTACACTGTAGCCGTCTTCAGACACTCCAGAAGAAGGTGTCAGATTCTGGAGAATCTAAATCCCTCTTATGGTCTGCATATGATGTACATAAACACAGCCTCACATTTACTTCTTAAAATTTAAAGGGGGGGCCACTGAAAGGGCTCAGCAATTAACAGCATTGTCTCCTCTTCCAGAGAACCTGGGATCAACTACCTGCAACTATATGGTGGCCCATCTCCACTCCCAGGGGATCAGACAGACAGAGAGACAGACAAGGATAATGATGGCAGGCCTGCCTGCTGTTTCTTTCTTTCTTATCATTTTTAAAAAATGTTTATTTATTTATGTATTTATTAGATATAAGTACACTGTAGCTCTCTTTAGACACTCCAGAAGAGGGTGTCAGATTCTGGAGAATCTAAATCCCTCTTATGGTCTGCATATGATGTACATAAACACAGCCTCACATATACAACTAAAAATTTAACAATGGGTGGGGCCACTGAAAGCGCTCAACAATAAACAGCATTGTCTCCTCTTCCAGAGAACCTGGGATAAAATACCAGCACCTATATGGTGGCCCATCTCCAGTTCCAGGGGATCAGAACGACAGACAGACAGACAGACCGAGATAAGGATGGTAGGCCTGCCTGGTCTTTCTTTTTTTCTTATCCGGTTTAAATAATGTTTATTTATTTATTTATTTATTTATTTATGTATTTATTAGATATAAGTACACTGTAGCTGTCTTCAGACACTCCAGAAGAGGGTGTCAGATTCTGATGAATCTAAATCCCTCTTCTGGTCTGCATATGATGTACATAAACACAGCCTCACATACACTTCTAAAAATTTAAAGATGGATAGGGCCACTGATAGGGCTCAATAATTAACAGCATTGTCTCCTCTTCCAGAGATCCTGGGATCAACTACCAGCAACTATATGGTAGCCCATCTCCAGTTCCAGGGGATCAGACAGACAGACAGACAGACAGAGATAAGGATGGCAGGCCTGCCTGGTCTTACTTTCTTTCTTATCCTTTTTAAAAAATGTTTATTTATTTAGTTATTAATTTATGCATTTATTATATATAAGTACACTGTAGCTGTCTTCAGACACTCCAGTAGAGGGTGTCAGATTCTGGAGAATCTAAATCCTCTTATAATCTGAATATGATGTACATAAACACAGCCTCACATATACTTCTAAATATTTAAAGAAGTGTGGGTCCACTGAAAGGGCTCAACAATTAAGAGCATTGTCTCCTCTTCCAGAGAACCTGGGATAAACTACCAGCAACACTATGGTGGCCCATGTCCAGTTCCAGGGTATCAGACAGACAGACAGACAGACAGACATAAGTGTGGCAGGCCTGCCTGGTCTTTCTTACTTTCTTATCCTTTTTAAAAAATGTTTATATATATATATATATTTATTTATTTATTTATTTATTTATTTATGTATTTCTTAGATATAAGTACACTGTAGTTGTCTTCAGACACTCCAGAAGAGGGTGTCAGATTCTGGAGAATGTAAATCCCTCTTATGGTCTGCATATGATGTACATAAACACAGCCTCACATATACTGAGCTGAGGTGTCACAGGCCAACTGCTGGAATTTCTGAGTACCACCTAGATAGAGAAAAGCTATGCTGTGGTTGCTTAATTTATGTATTTTATTATTTCTATTTTTTGTTTTGTTTTGTTTTATTTGTTTTTAGAGAAGTCCTCTGTCTGTAGCTCTGGCTGACCCAGGACTGCCTACTTGTGTTAATTAGGGTTTCACAGCTGAGAACAGACACCAAGAGCAAGGTAAGGCTTAGAAAACCCTACATTCAGTGGTGGCTCAAGCTCTTAATGAGAGCACTCTGTAGGCAGAGGCAGTCAGTTTCTGAGTTCGAGGCCACCCTGGTGAAAGACAGGGCTAGGGTAGGGGCTAGGGTGAGGAAAGGAAGAAAGGAAAGAAGGAAAGAAAGAAAGGAAAGAAGAAAAGAAAGAAAGAAAAAGTTTTTATAAAAGTTTTATAAAAAGTGTTAACGTTTTTAAAAATTAAAAAAAAAAAAAATACCAGATCACCATCACACAGCATTGGCTGTCTTCAGGTGTATCCTTTCAGCCTCCAAAACAAAAAACAATGGCTGGCTGTCTTCAGGTGTATCCTATTCTCGAGTCTTATTTCCAACCTTAGAGCTGGGCTGAGCTGCCTCATTATGTAATTGCAAACCTTCCTTGGTTTGTCCATTCCATTTCTAAGACTAACAGGCCTTTTTCTATTTATTGAATATGCTCATGACTTTCCTTTAGATATAGTAAATAAAACTGTTGCTTATAAAACTTGTTTTCTAGGAATTTTTAAAGGGCAATGGCAGAGTTTATTTATAAAAAAATATTTTGCATTTATTTATTTGTGTGAGTGATGAAGCTCAGGTCTTCAAACTTGTCAGGAGGTATGATTACCTCCCCTCTCTCTCAACCCCTCTCTCTCCTCTCTCAATGATTGTGTAAGAATGTTTTGCATGTGTATGCTGTGCCCACAGACTCCAGAACAGAGTATTAGATCCCCTGGAACTGGAGATGGGCCACCATATATAATACTGGTAATTGAGCCCAGGTTCTCTGGAAGAGGAGACAATGCTCTTAATTGTTGAGCCCTCTCTGTAGCCACATCTTTCTTTTTTTTTTTTTTTTTTTGAGTATGTGTGAGGCTGTGTTTATATACATCATATGCAGACAATAAGAATGATTTAGATTCTTCACAATCTGACACCCTCTTCTGGACTGTCTGAAGATAGCTACAGCATACTTAAATATAATAAATAAATAAATCTTTAAAAAGAAAAGGAAAAGTAAAAAAGAAAGAACAGGCCTGTCATATGCATGTTCATAGAGGAAAATGGAAGAGACCCCAATCTAACCTCAGCAGGGTGCTTCCTTCTGGATGGTAGCTCACAGTTTCATCCCAGCAAGACAGGCAAATCACTGAGTTCAAGGACAGTAAGGTTCAGGACAGCCAAGGTTAGGAAGGAAAAGGGTCTATGTTGAGAATACAAACCGACAAAACAACAACTAGGAAAAAGAAGTGACAGTGTAACTTGGGGTAGGGTACCAACAAGAGAAAGCTTTCTGTTACCACTTACAAACACCAGTAGCCTTGCACCCTTCTGCCCAGGTCCCTGCCTTCCTTTCTAGGAATTCTAAGGATGCCAGGGGGTGGGGGAATCCAGATTAACTTTTTAAAAACAAAGACTTGGCCTTTGATGTCTATAGGAAGCCCTTCTCAGTGCCTTTAACTACCACTGAACTTTCAGGGCTGTGACTCAACTGTAACAAGGAACAGGGCTAAGAACCTGCAGCCTTTGAAAACAACTATTTTTTTAAAGTGGGGGACACAAATCAGCAGTAGAACCCCTCAGGTTCAGCCATAATACTTGTTAGGGAAAGAGCCTCAATGTCCGGAGCTGAGGTCTCATCGGAGAACTGCTTCAAGTTCTGAGTATCATTGAAAGAAAGAAAAGATATCATGTGGTTGCTTAATTTATTTATTTTATTATTTCTATTTTTTGTTTTCTTTTGTTTTGTTTTAGAAAAGGCCTCATTCTGTAGCTATGGCTGACCTAGGACAGACTACATGTGTTAATTAGGGTTTCACAGCTGAGAAACAGACCATACCTATGTAAGACTTAGAAAACCCAACAGTCAGTGGTGGCTCGAGCTCTTAATGAGAGCACTCTGGAGGCAGAGGCAGTCAGTTTCTGAGTTCGAGGCCAGCCTGGTTAAAGACAGGGATAGGCAGGGCTAGGCAAGGCAGGGCTGGGCTAGGCTAGGCTAGGCAAGGGGCTGGGCTAGTCAAGGCAAGGGACTAGGCTAGGCTACTCAAGGGGCTAGGCAAGACAGACAGACAGAGAGAAAGACAGACAAGGATGGCAGGCCTGCCTGGTTTTTCTTTATTTCTTATCCCTTTTAAAAAATGTTTATTTATTTATTTATTTATTTATTTATTTATTTATTAGATATAAGTACACTGTAGCTGTCTTCAGACACTCCAGAAGTGGGTGTCAGATTCTGGAGAATCTATATCCCTCTTATGGTCTGCATATGATGTACATAAACACTGCCTAACATATACTTCTAAAAATTTAAAGATAGGTGGAGCCACTGAAAGGGCTCAACAATTAACAGCATTGTCTCCTCTTCCAGAGAACCTGGGATCAACTAACAGCAACTATATGGTGGCCCATCTCCAGTTCCAGGGGATCAGACAGATAGACAGACATACAGACAGATAGAGTTAAGGATGGCAGGCCTACCTGGTCTTTCATTCTTTCTTATCCTTTTTAAAAAATGTTTATTAATTTAAGTATGTATTTATTAGATTTAAGTAAACTGTAGCTGTCTTCAAACACTCCCGAAGAGGGTGTCAGATTCTCGAGAATCTATATCACTCTTATGGTCTGCATATGATGTACATGAACACAGCCTCAAATATACTTCTAAAAATTTAAAGATGGGTGTGGCCACTGAAAGGGCTCAACAATTAACAGCACTGACTCCTCTTCCAGAGAACCTGGGATCAACTACCAGCAATTATATGGTGGCACATCTCCAGTTCCAGGGGATCAGACAGACAGACAGACAGACAAGGATGGCAGGCCTGCCTGGTCTCTCTTTCTTTATTATCCTTTTTTAAAAATGTTTATTTGTTTATTTATGAATTTATTAGATATAAGTACACTGTAGCTGTCTTCAGACACTCAGGAAGAGGGTGTCAGATTCTGGAGAATCTAAATCCCTCTTATGGTCTGCATATTCGGTACATAAACACAGCCTAACATATACTTCTAAAAATTTAAAGATGGGTGGGGCCACTGAAAGGGCTCAACAATTAACAGCATTGTCTCCTCTACCAGAGAACCTGGGATCAACTACCAGCAACTATATGGTGGCCCATCTCCAGTTCCAGGGGAATAGGCAGACAAAGAGACAGACAGACAAGGGTCGCAGGCCTCCCTGGTTTTTCTTTCTTTCTTATCCTTTTTAAAAAATGTTTATTTATTTATTTATGTATTTATTAGATATAAGTACACTGTAGCTGTCTTCAGACACTCCAGAAGAGGGTGTCAGATTCTGGAGAATATAAATCCCTCTTATGGTCTGCATATGATGGAAATAAACACAGATTCACATACACTTCTAAAAATTTACGATGGGTGGGGCCACTGAAATGTCTCAACAATTAACAGCATTGTCTCTTCTTCCAGAGAACCTGGGATCAACTACCAGCAACTATATGGTGGCCCATCTCCAGTTCCAGGTGATCAGACAGACAGACAGACAGACAGAGATAAGGAGGGCAGGCCTGCCTGGTCTTTCTTTCTTTCTTATCCTTTTAAAATAATGTTTATTTATTTATTTATTTATTTATTTATTTATTTATGTATTTATTAGATATAAGTACAATGTAGTTGTCTTCAGACACTCCAGAAGAGGGTGTCAGATTCTGGAGAATCTAAATCCCTCTTATGGTCTGCATATGATGTACATAAACACAGCCTCACATTTACTTCTAAAAATTTAAAGGTGGGGGCGCCACTGAAAGGGCTCAGCAATTAACAGCATTGTCTCCTCTTCCAGAGAACCTGGGATCAACTACCTGAAACTATATGGTGGCCCATCTCCACTCCCAGGGGATCAGACAGACAGACAGACAAGGATAAGGATAAGGATGGCAGGCCTGCCTGGTCTTTCTTTCTGTCTTATCCTTTTTACAAAATGTTTATTTATTTATTTATTTATTTATTTATTTATTTATTTATTTATTTTTGTATGTATTTATTAGATATAAGTACACTGTAGCTGTTCAGACACTCCAGAAGAGGGTGTCAGATTCTGGAGAATCTAAATACCTCTTATGGTCTGCAGATGATGTACATAAACACAGCCTCACATATACTTCTAAAAATTTAAAGAAGGGTGGGGCCACTCTAAAAGCTCAACAATTAACAGCATTGTCTCCTCTTCCAGAGTACCTGGGATCAACTACCAGCAACTATATGGTGGCCCATCTCCAGTTCCAGGGGATCAGACAGACAGACATACAGACAGTGATAAGGATGGCAGGCCTGACTGGTCTTTCTTTCTTTCTTATTCTTTTTTTAAAAAAAATGTTTATTTATTTATTTATTTATTTATTTATTTATTTATTTATTTATTTATGTTTTTATTAGATATAAGTACACTGTAGCTGTTCAGACACTCCAGAAGAGGGTGTCAGATTCTGGAGAATCTAAATCCCTCTTATGGTCTGCATATGATGTACATAAACACAGCCTCACTTATAGTGAGCTGAGGTGTCACAGGCCAACTGCTGGAATTTCTGAGTACCACCTAGATAGAGATAAGCTATGCTGTGGTTGCTTCATTTATGTATTTTATTATTTCTATTTGTTGTTTTGTGTTGTTTTATTTGTTTTTAGAAAAGTCCTCAGTCTGTAGCTCTGGCTGACCCAGGACTGCCTACTTGTGTTAATTAGGGTTTCACAGCTGAGAACAGACACCAAGAGCAAGGTAAGGCTTAGAAAACCGGACATTCAGTGGTGGCTCAAGCTCTTAATGAGAGCACTCTGTAGGCAGAGGCAGTCAGTTTCTGAGTTCGAGGCCACCCTGGTGAAAGACAGGGCTAGGGTAGGGGCTAGGGTAAGAAAGAAAGAGAGAGAGAGAGAGAGAGAGAGAAAGAAAAAGAGAGAGAGAAAGAAAAAGAGAGAGAGAGAGAGAAAGAGAGAGAGAGAGAGAGAATAAAAAGTTTTTATAAAATTTTTATAAAAAGTGTTAAAGTTTTTAAAAATTAAAAAAAAAAATACCAGATCACCATCACACAGCATTGGCTGTCTTCAGGTGTATCCTTTCAGCCTCCAAAACAAAAAACAATGGCTGGCTGTCTTCAGGTGTATCCTATTCTCGAGTCTTATTTCCAACCTTAGAGCTGGGCTGAGCTGCCTCATTATGTAATTTCAAACCTTCCTTGGTTTGTCTTTTCCATTTCTAAGACTAACAGGCCTTTTTCTATTTATTGAATATGCTCATGACTGTCCTTTAGATATAGTAAATATAACTGTTGCTTATAAAACTTGTTTTCTAGGAATTTTTAAAGGGAATTGGCAGAGTTTATTTATAAAAAATATTTTGCATTTATTTATTTGTGTGAGTGATGAAGCTCAGGTCTTCAAACTCGTCAGGAGGTATGATTACCTCCCCTCTCTCTCAACCCCTCTCTCTCCTCTCTCAATGATTGTGTAAGAATGTTTTGCATGTGTATGCTGTGTCAACAGACTCCAGAACAGAGTATTAGATCCCCTGGAACTGGAGATGGGCCACCATATATAATACTGGTAATTGAGCCCAGGTTCTCTGGAAGAGGAGACAATGCTCTTAATTGTTGAGCCCTCTCTGTAGCCACATCTTTCTTTCTTTTTTTTTTTTTTTGAGTATATGTGAGGCTGTGTTTATATACATCATATGCAGACAATAAGAATGATTTAGATTCTTCAGAATCTGACACCCTCTTCTGGACTGTCTGAAGATAGCTACAGCATACTTAAATATAATAAATAAATAAATCTTTAAAAAGAAAAGTAAAAGTAAAAAAGAAAGAACAGGCCTGCCATATGCATGTTCATAGAGGAAAATGGAAGAGACCCCAATCTAACCTCAGCAGGGTGCTTCCTTCTGGATGGTAGCTCACAGTTTCATCCCAGCAAGACAGACAAATCACTGAGTTCAAGGACAGTAAGGTTCAGGACAGCCAAGGTTAGGAAGGAAAAGGGTCTATGTTGAGAATACAAACCGACAAAACAACAACTAGGAAAAAGAAGTGACAGTGTAACTTGGGGTAGGGTACCAACAAGAGAAAGCTTTCTGTTACCACTTACAAACACCAGTAGCCTTGCACCCTTCTGCCCAGGTCCCTGCCTTCCTTTCTAGGAATTCTAAGGATGCCAGGGGGTAGGGGAATCCAGATTAACTTTTTAAAAACAAAGACTTGGTCTTTGATGTCTATAGGAAGCCCTTCTCAGTGCCTTTAACTACCACTGAACTTTCAGGGCTGTGACTCAACTGTAACAAGGAACAGGGCTAAGAACCTGCAGCCTTTGAAAACAACTATTTTTTTAAAGTGGGGGACACAAATCAGCAGTAGAACCCCTCAGGTTCAGCCATAATACTTGTTAGGGAAAGAGCCTCAATGTCCAAAGCTGAGGTCTCATGGGTGAACTGCTTCAAGCTCAGAGTATCACTGAAAGAAAGAAAAGATATCATGTGGTTGCTTAATTTATTTATTTTATTATTTCTATTTTTTGTTTTCTTTTGTTTTGTTTTAGAAAAGGCCTCAGTCTGTAGCTATGGCTGACCTAGGACAGACTACATGTGTTAATTAGGGTTTCACAGCTGAGAAACAGACCATACCTATGTAAGACTTAGAAAACCCAACAGTCAGTGGTGGCTCGAGCTCTTAATGAGAGCACTATGGAGGCAGAGGCAGTCAGTTTCTGAGTTCAAGGCCAGCCTGGTTAAAGACAGGGATAGGCAGGGCTAGGCAAGGCAGGGCTGGGCTAGGCTAGGCTAGGCAAGGGGCTGGGCTAGTCAAGGCAAGGGACTAGGATAGGCTACTCAAGGGGCTAGGCAAGACAGACAGACAGAGAGAAAGACAGACAAGGATGGCAGGCCTGCCTGGTTTTTCTTTCTTTCTTATCCCTTTTAAAAAATGTTAATTTATTTATTTATTTATTTATTTATTTATTTATGTATTTATTAGATATAAGTACACTGTAGCTGTCTTCAGACACTCCAGAAGAGGGTGTCAGATTCTGGAGAATCTATATGCCTCTTATGGTCTGCATATGATGTACATAAACACAGCCTCACATTTACTTCTAAAAATTTAAAGATGTGTGGGGCCAATGAAAGGGATCAACAATTAACATCATTGTCTCCTCTTATAGAGAACCTGGGATCAACTACCAGCAAATATATGGTGGCCCATCTCCAGTTCCAGGGGATCAGACAGACAGACAGACATACAGACAGATAGAGTTAAGGATGGCAGGCCTACCTGGTCTTTCATTCTTTCTTATCCTTTTTAAAAAATGTTTATTAATTTAAGTATGTATTTATTAGATTTAAGTACACTGTAGCTGTCTTCAAACACTCCCGAAAATGGTGTCAGATTCTGGAGAATCTATATCCCTCTTATGGTCTGCATATGATGTTCATGAACACAGCCTCACATATACTTCTAAAAATTTAAAGATGGGTGGGGCCACTGAAAGGGCTCAACAATTAACAGAACTGACTCCTCTTCTCGAGAACCTGGGATCAACTACCAGCAATTATATGATGGCCCATCTCCAGTTCCAGGGGATCAGACAGACAGACATACAGACAAGGATGGCAGGCCTGCCTGGTCTCTCTTTCTTTATTATCCTTTTTAAAAAATGTTTATTTGTTTATTTATGTATTTATTAGATATAAGTACACTGTAGCTGTCTTCAGACACTCTAGAAGAGGGTGTCATATTCTGGAGAATCTAAATCCCTCTTATGGTCTGCATATGATGTACACATACACAGCCTCACATATACTTCTAAAAATTTAAAGATGGGTGGGCCCACTGAAAGGGCTCAACAATTAACAGCATTGTCTACTCTTCCAGAGAACCTGGGATCAACTACAAGCAACTCTATGGTGGCCCATCTCCAGTTCCAGAGGATCAGACAGACAGACAGACAGACAGAGATAAGGATGGCAGTCCTGCCTGGTCTTTCTTTCTTTCTTATCCTTTTTAAAAATGTTTGTTTATTTATTTATTTATTTATATATGTATTTATTAGATATAAGTACACTGTAGCTATCTTCAGACACTCCAGAAGAGGGTGTCAGATTCTGGAGAATCTATATCCCTCTTATGGTCTGCATATGATGTACATAAACACAGCCTCACATATACTTCTAAAAATTTAAAGATGGGTGGGCCCACTGAAAGGGCTCAACAATTAACACCATTGTCTCCTCCTCCAGACAACGTGGGATCAACTTCCAGCAACTATATGGTGGCCCATCTCAAGTTCCAGGGGATAAGACAGACAGACAGACAGACAGAGATAAGGATGGCAGGCCTGCCTGAATTTTCATACTTTCTTATCCTTTTTAAAAAATGTTTATTTATTTATTTATTCATTTATTTATTTATTTATTTATTTATTTATTAGATATAAGTACACTGTAGCTGTCTTCAGACTCGCCAGAAGAGGGTGTCAGATTCTGGAGAATCTATATCCCTCTTATGGTCTGCATATGATGTACATAAACACAACCTCACATATACTTCTAAAAATTTAAAGATGGGTGGGGCCACTGAAAGGGCTCAACAATGAACAGCATTGTCTCCTCTTCCAGAGGACCTGGGATCAACTATCAGCAACTATATTGTGGCCCATCTCAAGTTCCAGGGGATAAGACAGACATACAGACAGACAGACAGACAAGGATTGCAGGCCTACCTGGTTTTTCTTTCTTCTTATACATTTTAAAAATGTTTATTTATTTATATATGTATTTATTAGATATAAGTACACTGTAGCTATCTTCAGACACTTCAGAAGTGGGTGTCATATTCTGGAGAATCTTAATCCCTCTTATGGTCTGCATATGATGTACATAAACACAGCCTCACATATACTTCTAAAAAGTTAAAGATGTGTGGGGCCACTGAAACGGCTCAATAATTAACAGCATTGTCTCCTCTTCCAGACAATGTGGGATCAACTATCAGCAACTATATGGTCGCACATCTACAGTTCCAGGGGTTCAGACAGACAGACAGACAGACAAGGATTGCAGGCCTGCCTGGTTTTATTTTCTTTCTTATCCTTTTTAAAAAATGTTTATTTATTTATTTATTTATTTATTTATTTATTTATTTATGTATTTATTATATATAAGTACACTGTAGCTGTCTTCAGACACTCCAGAAGAGGGTGTCAGATTCTGGAGAATCTAAATCCCTCCTATGGTCTGCATATGATGTACATAAACACAGCCTCACATATACTTCTAAAAATTTAAAGATGTGTGGGGCCTCTGAGAGGGCTCAACAATTAACAGCATTGTCTCCTCTACCAGAGAACCTGGGATCAACTACCAGCAACTATATGGTGGCCCATCTCCAGTTCCAGGGGATCAGGCAGACAAAGAGACAGACAGACAAGGGTGGCAGGCCTGCCTGGTTTTTCTTTCTTTCTTATCCTTTTTAAAAAATGTTTATTTATTTATTTATGTATTTATTAGATATAAGTACACTTTTGCTGTCTCCAGACACTCCAGAAGAGGGTGTCAGATTCTGGAGAATATAAATCCCTCTTATGGTCTGCATATGATGTACATAAACACAGCCTAACATATACTTCTAAAAATTTAAAGATAGGTGGAGCCACTGAAAGGGCTCAAAAATTAACAGCATTGTCTCCTCTTCCAGAGAACCTGGGATGAAATAACAGCAACTATATGGTGGCCCATCTCCAGTTCCAAGCGATCAGACAGACAGACAGACAGACTGACAGAGATAAGGATGGAGGCCTGCCTGGTCTTTCTTTCTTTCTTATACTTTAAAAAAAATGTTTATTTATTTATTTATTTATTTATTTATTTATTTATTAGATATAAGTACACTGTAGCTGTCTTCAGACACTCTAGAAGAGGGTGTCATCTTCTGGAGAATCTAAATCCCTCTTATGGTCTGCATATGATGTAAATAAACACAGCCTCACATATACTTCTAAAAATTTAAAGATCGGTGGGCCCACTGAAAGGGCTCAACAATTAACAGCATTGACTCTTCTTCCAGAGAACGTGGGATCAAATACCAGCAACTATATGGTGGCCCATCTCCAGTTCCAGGGGATAAGACAGACAGACAGACAGACAGAGATAATGATGGCAGGCCTGCATGATTTTTCTTTCTTTCTTATCCTTTTTAAAAAATGTTTATTTATTTATTTATTTATTTATTTATTCATTTATTCATTTATTTATTTATTTATTTATGCATTTATTAGATATAAGTACACTGTAGCTGTCTTCAGACTCTCCAGAAGAGGGTGTCAGATTCTGGAGAATCTATATCTTTCTTATGGTCTGCATATGATGTACATAAACACAGCCTCACATATACTTCTAAAAATTTAAAGATGGGTGGGGCCACTGAAAGGGCTCAACAATTAACAGCATTGTCTCCTCTTCCAGAGGACCTGGGATCAACTACCAGCAACTATATTGTAGCCCATCTCCAGTTCCAGGGGATCAGACAGACATACATACAGACAGACAGACAAGGATTGCAGGCCTGCCTGGTTTTTCTTTCCTTCTTATACATTTTAAAAATGTTTATTTATTTATTTATTTATTTATTTATTTATTTATTAGATATAAGTACACTGTAGCTGTCTTCAGACAATCCAGAAGAGGGTGTCATATTCTGGAGAATCTAAATCCCTCTTATGTTCTGCATATGATGTACATAAACAAAGCCTCACATATACTTCTAAAAATTTAAAGATGTGTGGGGCCACTGAAACGGCTCAACAATTAACAGCATTGTCTCCTCTACCAGAGAACCTGGGATCAAATACCAGCAATTATATGGTGGCCCATCTCCAGTTCTAGGGGATCAGACAGACAGACAGACAGACAGACAAGGATTGCAGGCCTGCCTGGTTTTACTTTCTTTCTTATCCTTTTTAAAAAATGCTTATTTATTTATTTATTTATTTATTTATGTATTTATTATATATAAGTACACTGTAGCTGTCTTCAGACACTCCACAAGAGGGTGACAGATACTGGAGAATCTAAATCCCTCTTATGGTCTGCATATGATGTATATAAACACAGCCTCACATATACTTCTAAAAATTTAAAGATGTGTGGGGCCACTGAAAGGGCTCAACAATTAACAGCATTGTCTCCTCTAACAGAGAACCTGGGAACAAATACCAGCAACTATATGGTGGCCCATCTCCAGTTCCAGGGGATCAGGCAGACAAAGACACAGACAGACAAAGGTGGCAGGCCTCCCTGGTTTTTCTTTCTTTCTTATCCTTTTAAAATAATGTTTATTTATTTATTTATGAATTTATTAGATATAAGTACACTGTAGTTGTCTTCAGACACTCCAGAAGAGGGTGTCAGATTCTGGAGAATATAAATCCCTATTATGGTCTGCATATGATGGACATAAACACAGCCTAACATATACATCTAAAAATTTAAAGATGGGTGGGGCCACTGAAAGGGCTCAAGAATTAAGAGCATTGTCTCTTCTTCCAGAGAACCTGGGATCAACTACCAGCAACTATATAGTGGCCCATCTCCAGTTCCAGGGGATCAGACAGACAGACAGACAGACAGAGATAAGGAGGGCAGGCCTGCCTGGTTTTTCTTTCTTTCTTATCCTTTTAAAAATGTTTATTTATTTATTTATTTATTTATTTATTTATTTATTTATTAGATATAAGTACACTGTAGTTGTTTTCAGACACTCCAGAAGAGGGTGTCAGATTCTGGAGAATCTAAATCCCTCTTATGGTCTGCATATGATGTACATAAACACAGCATCACATATACATCTAAAAATTTAAAGATAGGTGGAGCCACTGAAAGGGCTCAACAATTAACAGCATTGTCTCCTCTTCCACAGTACCTGGGATCAACTACCAGCAACTATATTGTGGCCCATCTCCAGTTCCAGGGGATCAGACAGACATACATACAGACAGACAGACAAGGATTGCAGGCCTGCCTGGTTTTTCTTTCTTTCTTATACATTTTAAAAATGTTTATTTATTTATTTATTTATTTATTTATTTATTTATTTATGTATTTATTAGATATAAGTACACTGTAGCTGTCTTCAGACACTTAAGAAGAGGGTGTCATATTCTGGAAATCTAAATCCCTCTTATTGTCTGCATATGATGTACATAAACACAGCCTCACATATACTTCTAAAAATTTAAAGATGTGTGGGGCCACTGAAACGGCTCAACAATTAACAGCATTGTCTCCTCTACCAGAACCTGGGATCAACTAGCAGCAACTATATGGTGGCCCATCTCCAGTTCCAGGGGATCAGACAGACAGACAGACAGACAGACAGAGATAAGGAGGGCAGGCCTGCCTGGTCCTTCTTTCTTTCTTATCCTTATAAAAAATGTTTATTTATTTATTTATTTATTTATTTATTTATTTATTAGATATAAGTACACTGTAGCTGTCTTCAGACACTCCAGGAGAGGGTGTCAGATTCTGGAGAATCTAAATCCCTCTTATGGTCTGCATATGATGTACATAAACACAGCCTCACATATACTAATAAAAATTTAACGATGGGTGGGGCCACTGAAAGCGCTCAACAATTAACAGCATTGTGTCCTCTTCCAGAGAACCTGGGATCAACTACCAGCACCTATATGGTGCCCCATCTCCAGTTCCAGGGGATCAGAACGACAGACAGACAGACAGACAGACAAAGATAAGGATGGCAGGCCTGCCTGGTCTTTCTTTCTTTCTTATCTGGTTTAAATAATGTTTATTTCTTTATTTACTTATTTATTTATGTATTTATTAGATATAAGTACACTGTAGTTGTCTTCAGACACTCCAGAAGAAGGTGTCAGATTCTGATGAATCTAAATCACTCTTCTGGTCTGCATGTGATGTACATAAACACAGCCTCACATACACTTCTAAAAATTTAAAGATGGGTAGGGCCACTGATAGGGTTCAACAATTAACAGCATTGTCTCCTCTTCCAGAGAACCTGGGATCAACTACCAGCAACTATACGGTGGCCCATCTCCAGTTCCCGGGGATCAGATAGACAGACAGACAGACAGACAGAGATAAGGATGGCAGGCCTGCCTGGTCTTACTTTCTTTCTTATCCTTTTTAAAAATGTTTATTTATTTATTTATTTATTTATTTATTTATTTATTTATTTATGTATTTATTATATATAAGTACACTGTAGCTGTCTTCAGACACTCCAGTAGAGGGTGTCAGTTTCTGGAGAATCTAAATCCTCTTATAATCTGAATATGATGTTCATAAACAGGCCTCACATATACTTCTAAATATTTAAAGAAGTGTGGGGCCACTGAAAGGGCTCAACAATTAAGAGCATTTTCTCCTCTTTCAGAGAACCTTGGATCAACTACCAGCAACTATATGGTGGCCCATCTCCAGTTCCTGGGGATCAGATAGACAGACAGACAGACAGACAGAGATATGGATGGCAGGCCTGCCTGGTCTTTCTTTCTTTCTTATCCTTTTTAAAAAAATGTTTATTTATTTATTTATTTATTTATTTATTTATTTATTTATTTATCTATTTGTTTATTAGATATAAATACACTGTAGCTGTTCAGACACTCCAGAAGAGGATGTCAGATTCTGGAGAATCTAAATCCCTCTTATGGTCTGCATATGATGTACATAAACACAGCCTCACATATACTTCTAAAAATTTAAAGAAGGGTGGGGCCACTCTAAAAGCTCAACAATTAACAGCATTGTCTCCTCTTCCAGATTACCTGGAATCAACTACCAGCAACTATATTGTGGCCCATCTCCAGTTCCAGGGGATCAGACAGACAGACATACAGACAGTGCTAAGGATGGCAGGCCTGCCTGGTCTTTCTTTCATTCTTATCCTTTTTAAAAAATATTTATTTATTTATTTATTTATTTATGCATTTCTTAGATATAAGTACACTGTAGCTGTCTTCAGACACTCCAGAAGATGGTGTCAGATTCTGGAGAATCTAAATCCCTCTTATGGTCTGCATATGATGTACATAAACAGAGCCTCACATATACTTCTAAAAATTAAAAGATGGGTGGGCCCACTGAAAGGGCTCAACAATTAACAGCATTGTCTCTTCTTCCAGAGAACGTGGGATCAACTACCAGCAACTATATGGTGGCCCATCTCAAGTTCCAGGGGATAAGACAGACAGACAGACAGACAGAGATAAGGATGGCAGGCCTGCCTGATTTTTCTTTCTTTCTTATACTTTTTAAAATATGTTTATTTATTTATTTATGTATTTATTAGATATAAGTACACTGTAGCTGTCTTCAGACTCTCCAGAAGAGGGTGTCAGATTCTGGAGAATCTATATCCCTCTTATGGTCTGCATATGATGTACATAAACACAGCCTCACATATACTTCTAAAAATTTAAAGATGGGTGGGGCCACTGAGAGGGCTCAACAACTAACAGCATTGTCTCCTCTTCCAGAGAACCTGGGATCAACTACAAGCAACTATATTGTGGCCCATCTCAAGTTCCAGAGGATCAGACAGACATACATACAGACAGACAGACAAGGATTGCAGGCCTGCCTGGTTTTTCTTTCTTTCTTATCCTTTTAAAAAAATGTTTATTTATTTATTTATGTATTTATTAGATATAAGTACACTGTAGCTGTCTTCAGACACTCCAGAAGAGGGTGTCAGATTCTGGAGAATATAAATCCCTCTTATGGTCTGCATATGATGGACATAAACACAGATTCACATACACTTCTAAAAATTTAAAGATGGGTGGGGCCACTGAAAGGGCTCAACAATTAACAGCATTGTCTCTTCTTCCAGAGAACATGGTATCAACTACCAGCAACTGTATGGTGGCCCATCTCCAGTTCCATGGGATCAGACAGACAGACAGACAGACAGACAGACAGACAGAGATAAGGAGGGCAGGCCTGCCTGGTCTTTCTTTCTTTCTTTCTTATCCTTTTAAAATAATGTTTATTTATTTATTTATTTATTTATTTATTTATTTATTTATGTATTTATTAGATATAAGTACACTGTAGTTGTCTTCAGACACTCCAGAAGAGGGTGTCAGATTCTGGAGAATCTAAATCCCTCTTATGGTCTTCATAATATGTACATAAACACAGCCTAACATATACTTCTAAAAATTTAAAGATAGGTGGAGCCACTGAAAGGGCTCAACAATTAACAGCATTGTCTCCTCTTCCAGAGAACCTGGGATCAACTACCAGCAACTATATGCTGGGCCATCTACAGTTCCAGGGGATCAGACACACAGAGAGACAGACAGACACTGTAGGACCCAGAATATGGCAAGAAACCCTGGGAAAGGTGGAAAATTAATAATACACTCTGTAGTACCCAGAATATGGCAAGAAACCCTCATAAAAGTAGAAAATTAAAAACTCACACTGAAGGAACCCAAATATGGCAAGAAAACCTGAAAAATGTGGAAAATGAGAATAATCACAGTGTAGGAACCAGAATTCCGAAAATACTTGAAAAACGTCATAAATGAGAAAATCACATTTAAGGACCCAGAATATGGGGAGAAAACCTGAGAAACGTGGAAAATTAAAAATACACTCTGTAGCACTGAGAATATGGCAAGAAACCCTCAACAAAGTAGAAAATTAAAAACTCACACTGAAGGATCCCGAATATGGCGTGAAAACATGAAAAAGGTAGAAAATGAGAATAATCACACTGTATTACCCAGAATTACAAAAACATGAAAAACATCGAAAATGAGAAAATCACACTTGTAGGACACAAAATACGAAAAAACTTGAAAAACGTGGAAAATGAGAAAATCACACTGCAGAAACCAGAATATGCCGAACAACCATGAAAAACCTGAAAATTAAAAATTCACACTATTGGACACAGAATATGGTGAGAAACCATGAAAAGACTGGACAATTAAAATTTCACACTTCATTACCCAGATATGGAGAGAAATACTGAAAACCGTGGGAAAATTCACAATGAAGGACCTGGAATACGGCAAGAGACCCTGAAAAAACATGGAAATGAGAAAATCACACAGTATAACCCAGAATATGACGAAAAAACCTGAAAAAGATAAAATATTAAAATATCACACGGAAGGACCCAGAATATGGCGAAAAACCTGAAAAAGGAGGAAGATAAAAAAAAACTCACACTGAAGGACACAGAATATGGCGAGAAAACCTGAAAAAAGTAGAAAATTAAAAATTCACACTGAAAGACCCCGAATATGGTTTGAAAACCTGAAAAAGGTGGAAAATGAGAATAATCACACTGTAGGACCCAGATTATGCCCAGAAACCCTGAAAACGTGTAAAATTAAAAAAACATGCTGTAGGACCCAGAATATGGCGAGAAAACCTGAAAAAAGTAGAAAATTAAAAATTCACACTGAAGGACCCCGAATATGGTGAGAAAACCTGAAAAAGGTGGAAAATGAGAATAATCACACTGTAGGACCCAGATTTTGCCCAGAAACCCTGAAAACGTGGAAAATTAAAAATACATGCTTTAGGACCTAGAATATGGCGAGAAACCCTGAAAAAAGTTCAAAATTACAAACTCACACTGTAGGACCCCAAATATGGCGAGAAACCCTGAAAAAGGTGGAAAATGAGAAAATCACATTTCAGGACCCAGAATAGGCCTAGAAAATGTGAAAAACGTGAAAATTAAAAATTCACTCTAACGGACCCAGAATATGGCGAGAAAAAGGTAATAAAAAAGTAGAAAATTAAAATCTCACAGTGAAGGAGCCCAAACATGGCGAGAAAATCTGAAAAAGGTGGAAAATGAGAAAATCACACTGTAGGATCCAGAATATGGTGAGAAACCCTGAAGAAAGTAGAAAAATACAAACTGACACTGAAGGACCCCAAATATGGGGAGAAAACCTGAAAAAGGTGGAAAATGAGAAAATCACACTGCAGGACCCAGAATATTTCAAGAAACACTGAAAAACGTGAAAATTAAAAATTCACACTGTCGGACACAGAATATGGCGAGAAACCATGAAAAAAAGTGGATAATTAAAATTCACACTGTATTACCCATAATATGGGGAGAAATACTGAAAAACGTGGAAAATTAAAAATCCACACTGAAGGACCTGGAATATGGCAAGAAAACCTGAAAATGTGGAAATGAGAAAATCACAATGTAGGACCCAGAATATGAAGAAAAAACCTGAAAAACGTGGAAAATGAAAAATACATACTATAGGACACAGTTTATGGCGAGAAACCCTGAAAGAGTAGAAAATTAAAAACTCACACTGAAGGACCCCAAATATGGCAAGAAACCCTGAAAAAAGTAGAAAATTACAAACTGACACTGAAGAACCCCAATTATGGCGAGAAAACCTGAAAAAGGTGGAAAATGAGAAAATCACACTGTAGGACCCAGAATTACGAAAAAACTTGAAAATATCGAAAATGAGAAAATCACACTATAGGACCCAGAATATGCCAAGAAACCCTGAAAACGTGAAAAATTAAAAATGCAACGTTTAGGACCCAGAATACGGCGAGAAACCCTGAAAAAATTAGAAAATTAAAAACTCACACTGAAGGACCCGAAAAATGGCTAGAAAGGCTGAAAAAGGTGGAAAATGAGAAAATCACACTGTAGGACCCAGAATTACGAAAAAAATTGAAAAATGTGGAAAATGAGAAAATCACACTGTAGGACCCAGAATATGCCGAGAAACGCTGAAAAAAGTGAAACATTAAATATTCACACTGTCGGACCAAGAATATTACCAAAAAAAAAACCTTAAAAACGACGAAAATTAAAAATTTACACTGTGGGACCCAGAATATGGCGAGAAACACTGAAAAATGTGGAAAATTAAATTCACACTGTACGAACAAGAATATGCCGAGAAAACCTGAAAAAGTTTGAAAATGAAAAAATCACACTGTGGGACTGAGAATATGACGAAAAAAAAACCTTAAAAACATGGAAAATTAAAAACTCTCACTGAAGAACCTAGAATATGGCAAGAAACCCTGAAAAAGGTGGAAAATGAGAAATTCACACTGTAGGACCCAGAATATGATGAGAAACACTGAAAAATGTTGAAAAATAAAAATTCACACTATAGGACCAGAATATGGAAAAAAAACTTGAAAAACGTGGAAAATTAAAAATTCACACTGCAGGACCCAGAATATGCTGAGAAAACCTGAAAAAGGTGGAAAATGAGAAAATCACACTGTAGGATGGAGAATTGGGGAAAAAAACTTGAAAAAAGTCAAAAATTGGAAAATCGCACAGTAGGAGCAAGAATATGCCAGAAACCCTGAAAACGTGGAAAATTAAAAATACACGCTGTAGGATTCAGAATATGGCAAGAAACCCTGAAAGAAGTAGAAAATTAAAAACTCACACTGAAGGACCCGGAATATGGCGAGAAAACCTGAAAAAATGTGGAAAATGAGAAAAACAATCTGTAGGACATAGAAATGCGAAAAAACTTTAAAAAAGTGGAAAATGAGAAAATCACATTGTAGGACCCAGAATATGCAAGAAACCCTGAAAAACGAGAAAAAATAAAAATATGGTTTTTGGAGCCAGAATATTGCAAGAAACACAGTAAAAAGTAGAAAATTAAAAACTCACACTGAAAGACACCGAATATGGCAAAAAACCTGAAAAAGGTGGAAAATGAGTATAATCACACTGTAGGACACAGAATAGCGAAAAAACTTGAAAAACGTGGAAAAGGAGAAAATCACACTGCAGAACCCAGAATATGCCGAGAAACCCTGAAAAACTAGAAAATTAAAAACTCACATTGAAGGACCCCGAATATGGAGAGTTAACCTGAAAAAGGTGGAAAATGAGAAAATCACACTGTAGGACCCAGAATTACAAAAAAACTTGAAAAACGTGGAAAAGGAGAAAATCACACTGCAAGACCCAGAATATGCCGAGAAACACTGAAAAATGTGAAAATAAAAAATTCACACTGTCAGACACAGAATATGGCAAGAAACCATGAAACAAGTGGAAAATGAGAAAATCACACTGTATTGCCCAGAATATGGCAAGAAATACTGAAAAACGTGGAAAATTAAAAATTCAGACTGAAGGACCTGGAATATGGCAAGAAAACCTGAAAAACGAGGAAATGGGAAAATCACACTGTAGGAACCAGAATATGCAGAGAAACCTTGAAAAACGTGGAAAATTAAAAATACACTCTGTAGGACCCAGAATATGGCGAGAAACCCTGAAGAATGTAGAAAATTAAAAACTCACATTGAAGGACCCCGAATATGGCGAGAAAACCTGAAAAAGGTGGAAAATGAGAAAATCACACCGTAGGACCCATAATATTACAAAAAACTTGAAAGAAGTGGAAAATTAAAAATTCACAGTGAAGGACCCAGAATATGGCGAGAAAACCTGAAAAACGAGGAAAATTCAAAATTCACACTGTAGGACCCAGAATATGGCTAGAAAACCTGAAAAAGTTGGAAAATGAGAATAATCACACTGTAGGACCAAGATATGCGAAAAAACTTGAAAAATTTCAAAATTGAGAAAATCACACTGTAGGACCCAGAATATGCTGAGAAACACTGAAAAACGTGGAAAATTAAAAATACACGCTGTAGGACCCATAATATGTCGAGAAACCCTGAAAAATTAGAAATGTAAAAACTCACACTGAGGGACCCCAAATATGGCAAGAAAACATGAAAAAGGTGAAAAAAGAGAAAATCACACTGTAGGACCCAGAAATATGAAAAAACTTGAAAAATGTGGAAAATGAGAAAATCACACTGCAGAAACCAGAATATGCCGAACAACCATGAAAAACCTGAAAATTAAAAATTCACACAGTTGGACACAGAATATGGTGAGAAACCATGAAAAAAGTGGACAATTAAAAATTCACACTTTATTACCCAGATATGGCGAGAAATACTGAAAACCGTGGAAAAAAATTCACACTGAAGGACCTGGAATACGGCAAGTGACCCTGAAAAACATGGAAATGAGAAAATCACACAGTAGGACCCAGCATATGGCGAGAAAACCTGAAAAAAGTAGAAAATTAAAAATTCACACTGAAGGACCCCGAATATTGCAAGAAAACCTGAAAAGGGTGGAAAATGAGAATAATCAATCTGTAGGACCCAGCTTATGCCTAGAAACCCTGAAAACGTGGAAAATTAAAAATACATGCTGTAGGACCCAGAATATGGCGTGTAACCCTGAAAAAAGTTGAAAATAACAAACTCACAATGTAGGACCCCAAATATGGCGAAAAACCCTGCAAAAGGTGGAAAATGAGAAAATCACACTGCAGGATCCAGAATATGCCGAGAAAATGTGAAAAACGTGAAAATTAATAATTCACACTCACGGACCCAGAATATGGCGAGAAACACTTAATAAAAAAGTAGGAAATTAAAAACTCACAGTGAAGGAGCCCAAACATGACCAGAAAAACCTGAAAAAGGTGGAAAATGAGAAAATCACACTGTAGGATCCAGAATATGGCGAGAAATCCTGAAAAAAGTAGAAAAATAAAAACTCACACTGAAGGACCCCAAATATGGCAAGAAAACCCGAAAAAGGTGGAAAATGAGAAAATCACACAGTAGGACCCAGAATTACAAAAAAACTTGAAAAAAGTGGAAAATGAGAAAATCACACTGCAGGACCAAGAATATTTAGAGAAATCCTGAAAAACTTGAAAATTAAAAATTCACACTCCAGGACCTAGAATATGCCGAGAAATCCTGAAAAACGTGAAAATTAAAAATTCACATTATCGGACCCAGAATATGGTTAGAAACCCTGAAAAACGGGAAAATTAAAAATTCAACTGAAGGACCCGGAATATGGCGAGAAACCCTGAAAAAAGTAGAAAACTGGAAAATGAGAATAATCACAGTGTAGGACCCAGAATTGCACAAAAAAAAAACTTGAAAAACATCGTAATGAGAAAATCACACTGTAGGACCCAGAATATGGCAAGAAACCCTGAGAAACGTGGAAAATTAATAATACACTCTGTAGTACCCAGAATATGGCAAGAAACCCTCAAAAAAGTAGAAAATTAAAAACTCACACTGAAGAACCCCAAATATGGCAAGAAAACCTAAAAAATGTGGAAAATGAGAATAATCACAGATTAGGACCCAGAATTGCGAAAATACTTGAAATGTCGTAAATGAGAAAATCACATTTTAGGACCCAGAATATGGCGAGAAACCCTGAGAAACGTAGAAAATTAAAAATACACTCTGTAGCACCGAGAATATGGCAAGAAACCCTCAACAAAGTAGAAAATTAAAAACTCACAATGAAGGACCCCGAATATGGCGAGAAAACCTGAAAGAGGTGGAAAATGAGAATAATCACACTGTAGGACCCAGAATAGCGAAAAAAAACATGAAAATCATTGAAAATGAGAAAATCACACTGTAGGACCCAGAATATGGCGAGAAACCCTGAGAAACGTGGAAAATTAAAAATACACTCTGTAGCACCCAGAATATGGAAAGAAACGCTCAAAAAAGTAGAAAATTAAAAACTCACACTGAAGGACCCTGAATATGCCGAGAAAACATGAAAAAGGTAGAAAATGAGAATATTCACACTATATTACCCAGAATTACAAAAACATGAAAAACATCGAAAATGAGAAAATCACACTGTAGGACCCAGAATATGCTCAGAAACCATGAAAAACGTGGAAAATTAAAAATACACGCTCTAGGACCCAGAATATGGCGAGAAACTTTGAAAAAGAAAATTAAAAATTCACACTGAGGTATCACGAATATGGAGAGAAAACCTGAAAAAGGTGGAAAATGAGAATAATCACACTGTAGGACCCAGAATTGCGAAAAAACTTGAAAAACGTCGAAAATGAGAAAATCACACTGTAGGACCCACAATATGACGAAAAAAAACCTGAAAAACGTGGAAAATTAAAAATACACGCTGTAGGACACAGAATATGTCGAGAAACCCTGAAAAATTAGAAAATTAAAACCTCACACTGAAGGACCCTAAATATGGCGAGAGAACCTAAAAAATGTAGAAAATTAAAAATTCACACTAAAGGACCCGGAATATGGCAATAAAACCTGAAAAAGAGGAAAATTAAAAATTCACACTGAAGGACCCAGAATATGGCAATAAAACCTGAAAAAAGTAGAAAATTAAAAATTCACACTGAAGGACCTGGAATATGTGAAGAAAACCTGAAAACCGTGGAAATGAGAAAATCACACTGTAGGACCCAGAATATGACGGAAAAAACCTGAAAAACGTGGAAAATTAAAAATTCACACTGAAGGACCTGGAATATGTGAAGAAAACCTGAAAAACGTGGAAATGAGAAAATCACACTGTAGGATCCAGAATATGACGGAAAAACCTGAAAAACGTGGAAAATTAAAAATTCACACTGAAGTACCCGGCATATGGTGAGAAAAACTGAAAAACGAGGAAAATTCAAAAACACACTGTAGGATCCAGAGTAAAGGCGAGAAAACCTGAAAAAGGTGGAAAGTGAGAATTTTCACAATGTAGGACCCAGATTTGGAAAAAAAAAAAGTGAAAAACGTCGAAAATGAGAAAATCACACTGTAGGACCCAGAGTATGCCGAGAAACCCTAAAAAAGGTGGAAATTGAGAAAATCACACTTTAGGACCCAGAATTTCGAAAAAACTTGAAAAATGTAGAAAATGAGGAAATCACACTGTAGGACCCACAATATGAACGAAAATAAAAACCTGAAAAA